>NC_062229.1:17836718-17943393 GCF_902686445.1 Sciurus carolinensis
GTCTACCTATGGTCTCAGAATTTGCATTTGGGTTTTCATCCCTGATGATTCTTCTGCATAATGAAGTTGGTCTAGAATTGGTTTGGGTCACCTCCTCACTGCTGACATTTGGGGGCAGGGATCTGTTCTGTGCAAAGTAGTTGATTGGCACTCCTTACAGACATTGGCAAAGAAAAGTATCTCTATTTGAGAACCACAGGCTCGGAGCTTGAGAAATAGACATATCAAGTCAGAATTCAAATGAAGTTCCCATTTCTACTTTTTCAAAAACCATATGTGTCTTGATACAGGGTCTTCTTGAGTTCCTGAGGCTGGCCTAGAAATCATAATCTTCCTGCCTCAGGCTGTCAAGTGGTTGGGATTACAGGTGTGTGCCTCCATGTCTGGCCAGTCTCTGCTTGATGTCTAACATTTGTGAGCCCTGTATCTGCAGTGGCAATGGAGTTCATAATCGTACTAACACATAAAATAGACTTCATAGAGTAGACTTCACTAAGAGTGAGAGTGCCCAGCTCCTTTCAGGTGTTAAACTTAGGCTATGGTGCATAAAAAAGCCTTATCACCTCATCTTAGTAAATATTTCAAAATGAGAGATAATTGGGAGCACCTCACTAGTGTAAAAACTATAAATTTCTTGATATTGTTGGGATCATGAAGGTAAGAAGTGTAATGCCCAAGGCTTTACACCAGGGGACACAATTCTCCCCATTGTTAAAGATGGCATGACTATTTTCTGGGGATATCAGGTGTTTTATCTCCAACACATATTAGTGCTCTCAAGATCCATGAGCTCAAATATAGATGAGCTCATCTGGATCAGACTTAGAAAACACTTTCAGTCAAAGGAAGGATGAAGTTTAGGAGGCTGGACTTCTGGAAGGCAGTTGAATTCATGGAGGAACAATGAAGACTAGGTTTACTGGACTATACATGGGTCTTTTGGGAACAGGGGATCAGCAGGAAGAATTTCTTTCCTTTCCAGGCCAGTGTTCCTCAGGGGAACAAGAGGGAAATGTGCCTAATGAGAAGATATAGGGAGCTAAACTCTGTTCTGATGTGGTCCCTCAGTGCACAACCTTGTGCTGGATGGGACATGGTGGTGTCCTTTGAGGTCTTCAGTCTGCCTATGGACCTGACACTTGACTCCTTCCTGCTGTGTTTTCTGGAGACAGAGCTTCAGTCACCATCAAGCCCACCCAGGCAGGACCTTGCACTTCCACAGAGAGACCTTCCTCTCAGTGCTAGATCCAGGTGAGTCTGAGAGCTCAGTGGACACTGCAGGAGAGCATCAGAGAGAATGGAACCCAGGACTCTTTAGCTGAGGTCAGTGGAGAGTTATGCAGACCTAGCCCAGTGCAGGGCTGTTGTGGATGTTTGCTGTCCTGATTGATGATTTATTCAAAGGGCTGCATTGATTCATAATACTCAGGTGAGAAGTGAACATTGCACTGATTAACGCAGGGTTCACTGGTGAGCATGAAATGGAGCTAACAGAGGCTGAAGAGAAGATGGGAGGGAGGCGTCCAGTGCTCTCAGAGAAAGAACAGAAGTCCAAGGAGGTTTGCAATTAAGGGAGTAGAGGGATAGGGATTAACTGTGGAGGGACAAGAAGTTAGAGCATTTTTAAATTGTATGTGTGCTCAAGAGGAGAAATAATTGATTATGTTTGTTTATTATTTACAACAATCCTAAGTAAGAATCTTGCAAATGCTATCTTACGATAATAGTTCATGGGACACACATTTTTAAAGTATTGTTTGCTCTATAATAATGCTGAAAAATACGATTTCACAGGTGAGTAGAGTTATGACTGGATCCTTACTGTGGAATGCTTTGCATACCTGCGAGACTGAATATGCCTACAGCTTTTTCAGGTATTTCCTGGTGTGTTGCAAAGGAATGTGCTGGGTTTTCCATGGCTTACTTGAGAGGAGTCCCTGCTGCACTGTTTTCCAATACAGACTTCTTAAAACGTTTTTGGTATTTTTTTCTTCCATAGACTGTCTGCTTTCACATATATAGAGGTGCTTTGTTTGGGAATGTGTGAACATTTGTGAATTTTGTAAATTCCAGTCTATGAATTGATTGTACCTGTGCATTGCTTTTTCTGAAACTATTAGTGAATAATTTAGTATTGTTTGAGTTCTTGTTTTAAATTAAAAGGGATAGTGAGCATTCTCCTGCATTTCTAGTGCTACATCACCTTAGAGACCCATTTCCAACTGCTTTTCAGAACTCTGCTATTGCTTACTCTTGTGTTTTTGGTCTTTTTCTACTCAGATGCATTGCTCAGAAAGGTTTCACCTTTAGGAATCATTGAAAGACATTCATACTTATTTCCCTTTCAATCCAAGTTCATTTTATCTTTGTTTAGCATATTTTAACATACACAATTTTCTATGGGAGACATCAAAACTTTACCTATTTTCACCATCCTGCTGTTTAGAGGACTTCCTTCATTTTGTCTTATTTGCAGGTGTTTGGCAATTGAGTCTCAAATTCATAACCCATGTTGATATCATTAACTAATTGCTATTTCACATCATTCCGTTGGATGTTTTAGACTTTTCATTCCATTTCATTTCAATCAATGCATGGTGAATGAATAAATTGAAAAGTGACATGGAACGCTGTCAACATGTACGGGGGCAATTTTAATAGGAATGGGGGGCATTTAGAATTAATTTCCTATTAGAATAGGAAAATATTTAAGACTCAGTACAGTAGAATGTAAGCTGGTGGTCAGCAGAGGCTGGAAAGGGAGGGGAGGAGCCAGGGAGACTGGATAACCACTGCAACCCACAGTCACAGGGGAAGGAGCCCGTGTCCCACCACACAGTGGGAAGTTTTCAGTGAAGCCATTGTTTATACAGTGTTATATCCAAAAGTTTATAATCCTATGAAGCTAAAATAATATTACTTCTAAAACACTATACTAGTTTTTTTTTTTTTTTTATCTTTCAAGGCTCATTTAATTCACTATCAGGAGTGTAATACAAAAGGCCCAAATTCAACAAAGGAACACATTCCCCCATTACCACCAAGGACCATGCTGTTTTAACATGTGACTTTGAATGAGATGGGGTTTCATAAAGTTCACTACTGAAAAAAATAATGCGGTGAGTCTCATCACAGCCAATATCCTTACACAATCTAGTTGTGAAATGAGGGTTTACATTGCTTCAAACAGTTTAAACCTAAGTTCCACACAACACCTTCATGTTTGTACAGTCCTCAGTTAAGATCAATTACAGTATTTGCAACCATTCAAAGAACAAACCATTGATGAAAACCATATTGATTTAAGGCTCCGTTATGTGATGTAGATCCCTAAGCTAATGGTTAAATACATGCACGACTTGTACTGACATCTATTATTTGACTTTCTCATGACTATTAAATGTTGGTTCTCAGCAAAAAACAAAATAAAACAAAACAAAACTCATTAAAAGCAAAATCACCTCATTTGAACCAGAGGTTCAACAACAATCATGAAGTCTACAGTCTTATTGGCAAAACGAATACAGAGTGTCTCTCAGTCATTAGGCTCAAGGTTAAGAGTGATGCATATTCTGTTTTGTCATTTTACCTGATTTTACAAGTTCAATTTCATGATTCAAAATCTCTAGGTTTTCAACTCTCCAACTGTCTGAAGACACAGTGTGCCATAGACTTAACACTTCTGTTTCTCACTCTATTTTCTGCAAATAGAAATATTTCTCAAGTGTCGGCCTGTTTGAGAAGGGGAATTGTCAGAGATGACCTCTTCTTCGGAATAGTCAGATGACATCAGGCCTCAGAAGCAAGGAGAAGAGGAAGAGAAAAAATTTGAAGCACAAGGTTTGCCAGGTAAGTTTTACATAAATCATTATAAGCTGCAGAGTATGAGGATGTGACTTCTTGTCTCTTACCCTTCCTTCCTTCCTTCCTTCCTTCCTTCCTTCCTTCCTTCCTTCCTTCCTTCATTCCTTCCTTCCTTTGCTCACAATGTCTGAATCTGGGTGTGGAAATGAGCACTTGGGTGTCCCACCCCAGTTTTCTCCTAGTGGGACTGTCAGGAAGTCTTGACTAGGGAGTATGATTTGATTAACTATCAGGCCTAAACTTCCAGGCACTCAGTCCATTTTGGGCTAGTTCCAGTTAGTCTGACCCAGTTTGCCCACTTTCCTTTTTAGGAAAAACAAGTCACTCCCTGGGTCTCCCATTGTTGATCTTGGTGGGCAACCCTGGGCTGCTGACTTGCTTTGGGCACTGACTTTGAGAAGGACACTCTTGCCTCTCTTGTTCCCCTGTTGCTTCACTCAGTCCAGCCTTTTGGGGAGGAGGTTCTTCATTGGTCATCTTGAATCCTCTCTTGGCTGTGGCTGCAGAGGAGCTGCCAGTCACAAGGACCAAGGCCTTGCTGCTGTCCTCCCACCGCAGCCCCAGAGCCTGCCTTCATACTAGTTTTTGATTATACGTTTTCCATAAAGAATAAGAAAAGTTAGAAATTTCTAACACAGAGAATTGATGAATGTTTAAGGAGAGACAAGTGCTAATGACCCTGATTGGAGCATGTTATATTGCACACACGTGTTCAATGATCACACTAGGCCCTGCTAGTGTGCACAGCTATTATGTCTCAGTTAGAAAAATTCAGAGTGAGGCTGAGGTTCGGTCATAGAGCACTTGCTTATCATGCAAAAGGTCCCAGGTTCACTTGTGACCTTGCAAGAAGAACCCAAAACACAGCAAAGCAACACAAAATGAAAAAAACAAACCAAAAACCACAAAACAAAGTGCAGCAGATACCTTTCTCAAAAGACTGAAATAAATTTTAATCAGTGTGACATATTGCAAAAAATGGAAACAAAATGCATACACTGATTGCTTTAGATGAAAATGATGATTACACAGTAAACTTACTAACCCTGCCACTCTGTTTTCCTGTAAGTTCTTAGTTTATGTTTGAACTTTTCTTTCTATTCTGCATGCTGACAAGCTCATATGCTCTTCACATAAATGCAGGAATAGGCTCCTGTGCACATTGCACATGCCCTGTGTTTAGTGCTGTGGTCTGTTCTAGCTTGTCCCTTCTTTCCTTCTCTCTCAAAGATGACTGCTGAGTTCCTTTCAATCAACTAACAGAATGCACTTTAGATATTTCAAAGGATGCAGGGTATTTCACAGTGAGGCTGTGCCACCCATACTTTTGGTGGTCTTTCTTACTTTTGTAAACATTGCTTTACTAGTATATCAAGGCTGCCAAAATATTCTGGTATTGTTAGTTTCAAAGTGGTTCTCAATCATGAGTGATATCTGTGTCTCCCAGGGGACATTGAGTAGTGTGCAGAGACTTTTCACATCAAGAGAGCTCAGGGATGCTGCTTAATGTACTACAAGGCACAGGACAGCCCAATCCCAAAGTGTAAGCTGACCAGAATGTTGTAGGTGAGAAGATCGAGAAGTTGGGTGAAAGAACATCTTCAGCTTTCCCATTCATCCCTGTTCCCAGCCTGTCACCAAGACATGGCACCAAGTCCCTTGTCTTCCACCACCTCAGAGAGTTCCTCTTTTCTGTTTGAGAATTCCAATCCCATCAATTCAAGGGCTCCTTAGGGTGTTTTCCAAAGCAGAAGAATATGATGATATCTTGCTGTTTTCTTAACAGCTTGGAGCTAATCTTTGTTCTTATCAAGGCTGTTTTGATCTCTGTTATTGATATCCTCCTATTTTTCTAAAATTATCAGCATTTCAAGTGATGTCACAATTAGTGTTCCTCTACTGACTATTGGGGTGATTTTTTGACTATTGAACAATTTCAAATTGTATTTAGTGATCTGTGCTTATCTTCTTATTCTGAGTTTCTTGTCTTACAACATAGTAGTTCACTGTAGATTTCATATATAATGTCTAGATATTCATCTCAAATGTGTTTTGCATTTTTCCACTGAGGTCTTTAAACTGTTTGATTATTAGTAAATGTGTGAGCTAGGAGATCAATTTCATCTCCTCCCAGAGAGATGGTACTTTTATAAGGATGTATTCTACCATCTAATTTTTCCTATCAGTTGGATATCTTACTGTGTATTATGTGAAATGTCCACCTACACTCGTAGTCTTCATTCCTGATTCATTCCTAAGAGATAACTGAGCATTTATCACCTGCCACAATGTCATAGGAACATTACCTGTATATGTGTGTACACAAAGACTTTGTGAACATAATCATTTTTGGATGTTGACATATATATTTTTATTATTGTCCTGTTGATATTTTAACATGCTGTATACCATTTTTTGGTTCTTTCATGTTGTTTTGGTGTTCCTGTTTGTTTGGAAATACCACAAAAATAGCATCTCCAGGTCTCCGGGTGTTGGTCAGTGTAGAGTGTCCACAGTCAGCCCTGAGTTCCACACTCAGCATGTGCGCAAACACACACGTTAAATACAACCTCTTATCTACTGTCTCCACTCAACCTGATTTTGTTTTTCTCATATCTGATTCATCATCAGCCATGTGACATGATTATTCTTTTTAAAACAGGTTTATTGAGTGGTAATGAATGTTCAAAGGACCACATGTATTTGATGTGCATAATTCAGTGAGTTCCCACATATGTCAATACATGTGATATACCCTTAGCACAAAAACGTAATGGGCCTGTGATTTGACCCATGCACATGTTCCTTGTCCACCATTGGGACGTAGGAGCTTTTGTGGTCAAGCCCTCGGCAGTGCCTGCAATTTGGCCAGCACGCTGCATGTGTTCCTCAGTGGTAAGAAAGAATTTCTCATTAAAAGTGTGCAATGGCTTCAGGTACAACCAGCAAAATGAGAAGTTATCCTCCACTTATATATGATGTGTCAAAATACATTCTACTGTCATGTATAAGTAATTAGAGCAAATAAAACATATTTAAGAAAGTGTACAATGTGTGAACTCAAGAATACAGTCTGCAGTTAGACAGAAATTCCTACTCAGTAATGGCATTAGTGATGCCCTAGGATGACCAGAACCAGAAAAAACAAAACAGAACAAAACAGAGGTCAGTTTCTTTCTTTTCTTATTTTTTAATTTTTGTTTGGCAAACCATTCTAACGTTATTTTTACTCTTGGAATAGAGTGTAATTACTTTCATTTAAAAAAAGCACAAGAACCATATTTTATAATATAATTACTCAGTGTAATTCGATATGAAGCAAAATGCTACACTCTTCTCAAGAGTCCACATACGGAAACTGGTTTATGATGGAAAGTATAAATTGTCTCATTTCTGTTGTGTTGGTACTGGGAATTGAATCCAGGGTTGCATTTCCTCTGATCCACACTGCAGGCGTTTTTATTTAGATACAGAGTCACAGGAAGTGACTTACGGCCTTGCTAAATGACTGAGGCTGGCCTTGAATTTGCAATGCACTACCTCAGCATCCACAGTCAATGGGGTACAGTAACGTGCCATCAGGTCCAACTGAATTTTCCATTTCAACTAAAGCAGTGGTGACCATATATGTAAAGAGGAGTCATGATATTTTTCTTTTTATTTTGGTAGTCACATCCACCACATGGAACCAGGAAACAGCACAAGAGTTTCAGAGTTTCTTCTGCAGGGATTCTCGGAGGACCCAGAACTGCAGCCCCTCATCTTTGGGCTTTTCCTCTCCATGTACCTGGTCACTGTGCTGGGGAACCTGCTCATCATCCTGGCCACCATCTCAGACTCCCACCTGCACACGCCCATGTACTTCTTCCTCTCCAACCTGTCCTTTGTGGACATCTGCTTCACCTCCACCACCATCCCAAAGATGTTGGTGAACATCCAGACACAGAGGAAGACCATTACCTACACAAGCTGCATCACCCAGATGTGCTTTTTCTTCATTTTTGTAGAGTTGGACAATTTCCTCCTGGCTGTGATGGCCTATGACAGGTTTCTAGCCATCTGCCACCCCCTGCATTACATGGTCATCATGAATCCCTGGATCTGTGGTTTGCTGGTTCTGGTGTGCTGGATCCTGAGTGCCCTGCATGCCCTGCTACAAAGCTTAATGATGTTGCAACTGTCCTTCTGCAGAAACTTGGAAATCACACACATTTTCTGTGAACGTAACCAGGTGGTCCAAATTGCCTGTTCTGACACCTTCCTTAATGACATGGTGATGTATTTTGCATCTGTGTTGCTGGAAGTTGGCCCCCTTGCCGGCATCCTTTACTCCTACTGCAAGATAGTGTCCTCCATCCGTGCAATCTCATCAGCTCAGGGCAGGTACAAAGCCTTCTTCACGTGTGCTTCTCACCTGTCCATTGTCTCCTTATTTTATGGCACAGGACTTGGTGTGTACATTAGTTCTTCTGCAACCCACAACTCACACTCCAGTGCAACAGCCTCAGTGATGTACACTGTGGTCACCCCCATGCTGAACCCCTTCATCTACAGTCTGAGGAATAAGGATGTAAAGAGGGCCCTGAGAAGGCTCTTTGGTGGGCAACTGTAGCAGGTTCAGAAGCCCATGCCCCTGACTGCAGGCAGCAAGCCTCAGAGCCAGAGTTGGGATTCTAATGAGATTGGGCATGTGAAGCTTCCTCCTCCTATTGATTTCCTGCAATTTCACTCCTCTGTGTTCAACCTCTCTCTACCATTAACAACCCACTTAATTCAGTCTCCTGCTTTCTATGATGCTCAGTAGTTTTTTACTTTGAGTTTCTAAATTCTTTATAACGTTGAACCAAAAAACCTTTGATAATTCCCATTCATGTCATGGGACAGAAAGGATGTCTCAGGAATCATTTCTTCCCTCTTGAAATACATCATATCAATGAATGTTTCTTTGGTTTTACTGAAAAAATATTCCTGAGTTTGGCTATGTGTATGCAGAAGCAGGGCACTGGGCCCCTGAGGTGGATTTTGTAGTTTGTAGTAGAGGGAAATGTGTCACTGAAGTGCTTCTCCTTTGCTTTATCAATTCTGTGTATGTCTATACTTTAACTGCTCCTCTTGATAATTTGGACTTTAGTGTAATGGTGTTGATTGTTGTAGGTTACTGGGGTCACAAATTAAAAATTTAGGCCAAGATATTCAAAAGTTCTGTGGATTAGGATTGAGCTAATTGAGATATCCTTGAGAGATCATTATTCTGCCTACTACAAGTTCTTTTTAGTAGTTATACTAGTAGTGTTTCGAGAGCCCTTGTATGCAATTATTGACTGGACACAGTGGAGCACACCTTTAAACCAATAGCTTGGAGGCTGAAGCTGGAGGATGGTCATTGTGAAGCCAACCTTGCAAGTTAGGGAGATCGAAGCAAACAAACAAATAAATAAATAGGGCATTTAGCTCAGGGGTGGGCCACATCTGGGGTCAATCTGCAGTATGATGAAATGATAATAACAATAACACAGCAACAATAATACACAGAAATCATTACAATCTTTAGAGTGAGTGACCACACATCCTTTCAAAAAATACACAAAAATACTAACATAAAGAGAATTTTGGCAGGAGAAGACCTGAAACTACCTACACCAGACTTTTACAGAACTTCACAGCCTTGCTCCTCTGAGAGAGGTCCACAGATCAGGACCTCCAGTAACAGGACCACCTTTGTCAAGGAAGAATGCAGAGGTCCTGCAACCACAGTAGACCTATGGTCTCAGCATTTGCATCACAACTTGCATCCTTGATGATTCTTCTGCATATTGAAGTTTGTGTAGAACTGGTTTTGATGAATTCTTCACTGCTGACATTTGGAAGCAGGGAAATTATTTGTGTTGGGAGCTGTCGTGGATGATGTAGATGTTTAGTACCAGCATTGAGACTTCATCATATATTTCCAGTGGAAAATATCTCAAGCTGAAAATATCAGGCTCAGATCTTAGGAACTGGAAATATTATACCAGAATTCAAATGAGAGTCTTTTCTCTTAAGTTAATAGCATTGGTCAGCCCAGTTTCTGTAGAGGATGGAGTTCATAATAGTATCAATACATAAGACAGACTTCATAGAAGAGACTTCCATAAAAATGAAGATGCCCATTACCTATCAGATATTAAGCTCAGGTTATGATGCATAAAAAGAACAAATCACATCTCTTCCTAGTAAACATTTGGAAGTGAGGGACTGAGTGGGACCTCTTAATACGTGTTAAAACTGTAATTTAATGACAGTTTGAGAAAGAACCTCAAAGGCAAGTGGTGTAATTCTCAAGGCTTTAGACCAAGGGAACACAGTGATCACTCTTGTTAAAGTGGACATGGCACTTTTCAGGGGTATCGGTGCTTTTCTCCCAGCACAGGTCCAGGCTTTGAAGACACATAAGCTCCAGTCAAGATGAGCTCATCAGTGTCAGACTTAGAAAACACTTTCAGTCAAAGTGGGGATGAAGTGCCAGGATCCTGGACCTCCTCAAGGCAGGTGGATCCATGGAGAGATAATAAAACATAGGTGTACTGGACTATAAACGTGTCTCCTAGGAAAAGAGAAACAGCAGGCAGAATTTCGTGTCTTTCCAGGCCAGCGTCCCTCCAGGGGACAAGGGGGAAATGAGCCTAATGAGCAGATATAGGGAGCTGTGACTCTCTGCTCTGATGTGGTCCCTCAGTACACAGCCTGTGCTGGACGGGATGTGCTGGTGTCCTTTGAGGTCTTCAGTCTGCCTAGGAGCCCAGCACTTGACTCCTTCCTGCTGTGTTTTCTGGGGACAGAGCTTCAGTCACCATCAAGCCCACCCAGGCAGGACATTGCACTTCCAGAGAGACCATCCTCTCAGAGATGATCTCCAGGAGAGTCTGACAGCTCAGTGGATGCTGCAGGAAAGCTTCAGAGAATGGAAACCAGGACTCTTTAGCTGAGGTCAGTGAGAGCCAGGCCAACCTAGCACAGAGCAGGGCTGCTGTGGCTGCTCGCTGTCCTGATTGAGGATTTACTCACAAGGCTGCATTGATTCATGACACTTGGCTGAGAAGTGAACATTGCACTGATTAACACACGGTTCACTGCTGGCCATGAAATGGAGCTAATGGAGGCTGAAGAGAAGAAAGGAGGGAGGTGTCCAGTGCTCCCAGAGAAAGAGCAGAGGTCCAAGGAGCTTTGCATTTAAGGGAGTAGAGGAATCGTAATTAACTGTGCAGGAACAAGAAGTTTGGTTAGTGCATTTTAAAATTGTGTATGTGCTCAATATGGGAAATAATTGATTATGCTTATTTATTATTTACAAAGATCCTGACTATGAATCTTGCATGTTATCTTAGGTAAAAAGTTCATGGGACACACATTTTTAAAGTATTATTTTCTCTATAGTAACATTGAAAATATAATTTCATAGGTGAATAGAGTTATGCCTGGATCCTTACTGTGGAATGCTTTGCATACTTGTGAGACTTAATATACCTGTGGTTTTTCAGCTATTTCCTGGTGTGTTGCAAAGGCCTGTGCTGGTTTCTCTAAGTGATAGGAGTTCCCCCCGCACTGTTTTCCAATATAGTCTTTTAAAGAGATTATTGGTATTTTTTCTACCACAGACTGTCTATTTTCATGTATATAGAAATACATTAGTTGGGAATGTGTGAAAATTTGTGAATTTTGTAAATTCCAGTCTATGAATTGGTTGTATCCGCACATTACTTTTTCAGAAAATGTGAGTGATTAATTTAATATTCTTTGAATTCTTGCTTTAAATAAAAATAAAGATATTCGACGGTCTTGTGCATCCCTAGTTCTATGTCACCATAGATACACATTTCCATCTGCTTTTTACACCTCTGCTATGACTTACTGTGTATTTGTGATTTTCTGCTCAGATGCATTGCTCAGAAAGGCATCCACTGTAGGCATCATTGAAAGGCATTCATGCTTATTTCCCTCTTGATCCAAGCTTATTTTATCCTTGTTTATCATATTTCAACATAAACAATTTTGTATGGTGATATCAAATCTTTACCTATTTTCACCATCCTGCTGTTTAGAGGACTTCCTTCATTTTGTCTTATTTGCAGGTGTTTGGCAATTGAGTCTCAAATTCATAACCCATGTTGATATCATTAACTAATTCCTATTTCACATCTTTCCATTGGATGTTTTAGATTTTTCATTTCATTTGTTTCAAACAGTGCATGGTGAATGAATTTATTGAAAAGTGACATGGAACCCTGTCAACAAGTACACGGGGCATTTTTAATAAAGAATAGCAAAATATTTAAGATCAGTATAGTAGAATGGAAGCTGGTGGTCAGCAGAGGCTGGAAAGGGTGGGGAGGAGGCAGGGAGACTGTATAACCACTGCAACCCACAGTCACAGGGGAAGGGGTCCGTGTCCCACCACACAGTGGGAAGTTTTCAGTGAAGCCATTCCTTATACAGTGTTATGTCCAAAAGTTTATAATCTTTTGATGCAAACATAATATTACTTCCAAAGCACTCTACTTGTTTTTCTTTCTTTTTTTTTTTTTTTACTATTTCAAGGCACATTTAATTCAACATCAAGAGTGTAATACAAAAGACGCAAATTCAACAAAGGATCACATTCCCCCATGCATGCATGACTTGTACTGACATCTATTATTTGACTTTCTCATGACTATTAAAGGTTCTTTCTCAGAAAAAAAAAACAAAAAACAATAAACAAAAAACAACTCAAACAAAGAAACAAACAAAAACAATTAAATACAAAATCACCTCATTGACCCAGAGATTCAACAACAATCATGAAGTCCTCAGTCTTATTGGCAAAACTGATACACAGTGTCTTTAGGTCATTATGCTCAAAATTAAGTGTGAAGCATTTTCCATTTCTTCATATTACTGGAATTTTACATGTTCAAGTCTTGATTGATATCTCTGTTTGCAGCTCTCCAACCTGTCTCTAGACAGAGGGTGCCAGAGACACTTCTGTTTCTCACGCTATTTTCTGCAAACAGAAACATTGCTCAAGTGTCTGCATTTCCTAGAAGGGGAAGTTTTTGGAGATGGCCTCTTCTTCAGAATAATCTGACGGCATCAGGTCTCAGAAGCAAGGACAAAGGGAAGAGAAAACAGCTGAAACACAAATTTCACCTGGTAAGTTTTACACAATTCATTACAAGCTGCACAGTATAAGAATGTGGCCTTTTCTTTCTTTCTTGGCTCAAAAAGTCTGAGTATCAGTGTGGAAATGAGCACTTGGTTGTCCCACTCCAGCTTTCTCTTAATGAGACTGTCAGGAAGTCTTGACTAGGGAGTATGATTTGATTACCTATCAGGCCTAAACTTCCAGGCACTCAGTCCATTTTGGGCTAGTTCCAGTTAGTCTGACCCAGATTGCCCACTTTCCTTTTTAGGAAAAACAAGTCACTCCCTGGGTCTCCCATTGTTGATCTTGGTGGGCAACCCTGGGCTGCTGACTTGCTTGGGGCACTGACTTTGAGAAGGACACTCTTGCCTCTCTTGTTCCCCTGTTGCTTCACTCAGTCCAACCTTTTTGGGAAGAGGTTCTTCATTGGTCATCTTGAATCCTCTCCAGACTGTGACTGCACAGGAGCTGCCAGTCACAAGGACCAAGGCCATGCTGCTGTCCTCCCACCGCAGCCCCAGAGCCTGCCTTCATACTAGTTTTTCATTACACGTTTTCCATAAAGAATAATAAAAGTTAGAAATTTCTAACACAGAGAATTGATGAATGTTTAAGGAGAGACAAGTGCTAATGACCCTGATTGGAGCATTTTATATTGCACACACGTGTTCAATGATCACACTTGGTCCTGCTAGTGTACACAGCTATTATGTCTCAGTTTAAAAAATTCAGAGTGAGGCTGAGGTTCGGTCATAGAGCACTTGCTTATCATGCAAAAGGTCCCAGGTTCACTTGTGGCCTTGCAAGAAGAACCCAAAACACAGCAAAGCAACACAAAATGAAGAAACAAACCAAAACCACAAAACAAAGTGCAGCAGATACCTTTCTCAAAAGACTGAAATAAATTTTAATCAGTGTGACATATTGCAAAAAATGGAAACAAAATGCATACACTGATTGCTTTAGATGAAAATAATAATTACACAGTAAACTTACTAGCACTGCCATTCTGTTTTCCTGTAAGTTCTTAGTTTATGTTTGAACTTTTCTTCCTATTCTGCATTCTGACAAGCTCATGTGCTCTTCATACAAATGCAGGAATAGGCTCCTGTGCACATTGCACATGCCCTGTGTTTAGTGCTGTGGTCTGTTCTAGCTTGTCCCTTCTTTCCTTCTCTCTCAAAGATGCCTGCATAGTTCCTTCCAATCAACTAACAGAATGCACTTTAGATATTTCAAAGGATGCAGGGTATTTCATGGTGAGGTTGTGCCACCCATACTTTTGGTGGTCTTTCTTACTTTTGTAAACATTGCTTTACTAGTATATCAAGGCTGCCAAAATATTCTGGTATTGTTAGTTTCAAAGTGGTTCTCAATGACGAGTGATATCTGTGTCTGCCAGGGGACATTGAGTAGTGTGCAGAGACTTTTCGCATCAAGAGAGCACAGGGATGCTGCTTAATGTACTACAAGGTACAGGACAGCCCAATCCCAAAGTGTAAGCTGACTGGAATGTTGTAGGTGAGAAGATCGAGAAGTTAGGTGAAAGAACATCTTCAGTTTTCCCGTTCATCTCTGTTCCCCGCCTGTCACCAAGACATGGCACCAAGTCCCTTGTCCTCCACCACCTCAGAGAGTTCCTCTTTTCTGTTTGAGAATTCCAATCCCATCAATTCAAGGACTCCTTAGGGTGCTTTCCAAAGCTGAAGAATGTGATAATATCTTGCTGTTTTCTTAACAGCTTGGAGCTAATGTTCGTTCTTATCACCACTGTTTTGATCTCTGTTATTGATATCCTCCTATTTTTCTAAAATTATCAGCATTTCAAGTGATGTCACAAGTAATGTTCCTCTACTGACTATTGGAGTGATTTTTTTGAATGTTAACAATTTAAAATTGTATTTAATGATCTGTGCTTATCTTTTTATACCGAGTTTTTTGCCTTACAATATATCAGTTCATGGTAGATTTCATATACAATGTCTTGATGTTCATCTCAAATGTGTTTTGCATTTTTACACTGGAGTCTTTAACCTGTCTGTTTATTAGTAAAGGTGTGAGCTAGGAGATCAACTTCCTCTTCTCCCATTTTATAAGCATGTATTCTACCATCAAATATTTTCCTATCAGATGGATATTTAACTTTGTGTTATATGAAATGTCCACATACATTCATCTTCATTCCTGATTCATTCCTAAGAGATAACTGAGATTTTATCACCTGCCTCCATGTTATAGGAACATTACCTGTATATTCTAGTGTGTCAAAATCTTTGTCAATTTAATCATTTTTTGATGTTGATTTTTTTAAATTATTGTCCTGTTGATTTTTTAACATTCTGTACATCATCTTTATTGGTTCTTTCAGTTCTATTGCAGTGTTTTTTTGTTTGGAAAACACAAAAAATAGCTTCCACAGAGTTCGAAATGTTGGTCAGTGTAGAGCGTCCACAATCACAGAGAAAGACCTGAGTTCCACACTCAGCACATGTGCACACTCACGCACACCCACACCCACCCCCCACACACACACACACAAAAATACAACCTCTTATTTACTGTCTCCACTCAACCTGATTTTGTTTTTCTCATATCTGCTTCATCTTCAATCATGTTACATGATTATTCTTTTAAAAAAGGTTTATTGAGTGGTAATGAAAGTTCAAAGGGCCACATGTATTTGATGTGTAAAATTTAGTGAGTTCCCACATATGTCAATACATGTGATATACCCTTAGCACAAAAATGTAGTAGACCTGTGATTTGCTCCATGTGTATATTCTTTGTCCAGCAGCAGGATGTAGGAGCTTCTGTTTTTGAGACCTGGATAGTGCCTGGAATGTGGCCAGCACTCTGTTTGTGCTCCTCAATGGTAAGAGGTCATTTCTCATTAACAGTGCACAATGCATGAGTTCTGGAAAACAAGCATAGAGTTAGAGAGAAAGTCATACTCATACTAAGTAATGGCATTAGGGATGCTGTAGAATGACCAGACCCAGAGACAAAATAGAAATCAGTTGAATGTGCCCCATGAAATAAATCTTCCTCTAAGTACTGCTTTCATAGTGTTCCAGAGATTTTGATATGATGTGTCTTTGTTCTTGTTTACTTCTAAGAATTTTTTTATTTCCCTCCTGATGTCTTCTGTTATCCATTCATCATAAAATAGTGTATTACTTAATCTCCAGGTGTTGGAGAACTTTCTGTTTTTTCTTCTGTCATTTATTTCTAATTTCAATCCATTATGATCTGATAGAGTACAAGGTAGTATCTCTATCTTCTTGTATTTGCTAAGAGTAGCTTTTGGCATAAAACATGGTCTATTTTAGAGAAGGATTCATGTGCTGCTGAGAAGAAAGTGTATTCGTTGTTTGTTGGATGGTATATTCTATATATGTTCGGTTAAGTCTAAATTGTTGATTGTGTTATAGAGATCTATGGTTTCCTAATTCAATTTTTGTTTGGAAGATCTATCCAGTAGTGAGAGAGGTGTGTTAAAATCGCCTAGTATTATTGTGTTGTGGTCTATTTGATTTCTGGAATTAAGAAGGATTTGTTTGACGTACATGGATGAGCCAATGTTCGGGGCATAGATATTTATGATTGTTATGTCTTGCTGATTTATGCTTCCCTTAAGCAGTATGTAATGTCCTTCTTTATCCCTTCTGACTAGTTTTGGCTTGAAGTCCACATTATCTGAATTGAGGATGGATACTCCAGCTTTTTTGCTGTGTCTATGTGCATGGTATATTTTTTCCCATCCTTTCACCTTTAGTCTATGGGTATCTCTTTCTATGAGATGAGTCTCTTGCAGGCAGAATATTGTGGATTTTTCTTTTTAATCCAATCTGCCAGTCTATGTCTTTGATTGATGAGTTCAGGCCATTAACATTCAGGGTTATTATTGTGATATGATTTGTATTCCCAGTCATTTGACTCATTTTTGTTTTTTGACATGAATTGTTTTCTCCTTTATTTGGCTATTCCTTTAGACTAGTTCTTCCTGTTGCTGATTTGCATCGTTGTTTTTCATCTCTTCCTCATGGAATATTTTGCTGAGAATGTTCTGTAATGCCAGTTTTCTTTTTGTAAATTCTTTAGCTTTTGTTTATCATGGAGGGATCTTATTTCGTCATCAAATCTGAAAGTAAGTTTTGATGGGTATAAGATTCTTGGTTGGCATCTGTTTACTTTCAGGGCTTGGTAAATGTTGTTCCAGGCCCTTCTAGCTTTTAGGGTCTGGTTTGAAAAATCTGCTGATATTCTTATTGGTTTCCCCCTGAATGTAATTTGATTCCTTTGTCTCACAGCCTTTAAAATTCTGTCTTTATTTTGTATGTTAGGTATTTTCATAATTAGGTGCCTTGGTGTGGGTCTGTTGTAATTTTGTGTATTTGGAGTCCTATAAGCCTCTTGTACATGGTTTTCCATTTCATTCTTCATATTTGGGAAATTTTCTGATATTATGTCATTGAATAGATTGTTCATTCCTTTGGTTTGTTTCTCTAAGCCTTCCTCAATCCCAATAATTCTTAAATTTAGCCTTTTCATGATATCCCATAATTCTTGTAGATTCTGTTCATGATTTCTTACCATCTTCTCTGTTTGGTCAACTTTGTTTTTAAGATTAAATAGTTTTTCTTCAATGTCTGAGATTCTGTCTTCCAGGTGTTCTATACTATTGGTTATGTTTCTATGGAGTTTTTAACTTGGTTTATTGTTTCCTTCATTTCAAGGATTTCTGTTTGTTTGTTTTTTTTTTCAGTATCTCTAACTCTTTATTGAAATGATCTTTTGCTTCCCGTATTTGCTCTTTTAACTGTTGATCGGTGCGATCATTTAATGCCTGCATTTGCTCTTTCATCTCCTGGTTTGCTTCCCTGATTGCTTTAATTATGTACATTGTGAACTCCCTTTCTGACATTTCTTCTGCTGTGCTGTCATTGGGTTTTATTGATATAGTATCTAGGTTTGTTTGGGACATTTTTTCCCTTGTTTTCTCATATTGGTCAGATGTCAGTGAGACTCTGAGATATTGCAGATTTCCACTATTGGCTTATAGTGTCCCTGTAGATTTCCAGTTTATCACCTCCCCACCTTAGGTAGCCTGACGTCTTGGAGGAACTTGATAATGCAGTGCTTCAGAAGAAAGCTGCCCCTAGCTCGCAACTGGTTCCAGGGCTTGGAGCTGGCTCTGTGCAGAAAGGTTCTCACTGGTCGGTCTGCACCGAGAAGCTGGCCGTGAAAGGAGCCTGCCGCCGGAGGGGGCCGAGCTGCTTGGGAAAGTCCCTGGCTGCCCTGTCCTGGCCACTGAAGCTGCCTGTGGGCCGGAGTTCGCCGCTGGCTCCGGGACTTGGAGCTGGTTCTGTGCAGAAAGGCTCTCACTGGGGGGCCTGCTCTGAGAAGCTGGCCGTGTGGGAGGAGCCCACCACCAGAGAGAGCAAGGCTACCTGAGGAAGACTCTAGCTGCCCTGCACTGCTCTGATAAGCCGCCACTATCCGGACCTGCCGCCCAGGCCGAGTTTCACCCGGTGGGGGAGACTCACCCCGTGGCTCTATTTTAGTCTGAGTCTCTCAATGCCTCCCCTTCTTGCATCCTGGGTTCTGGAGCGACAGGAGATGCAGTCACCCTATAGTCTGCCATCTTGTATCACCACCAGAAATCAGTTTCTTTACTGGAAAATATAAATTGAACCATTTCAGTTTTTTTGTTTTTGTGATTTTAGTACTGGGATTTGAACACTGGGATACTTTACCACAGAACAACAGTGCAGTCCTTTTTAGGGTGAGACAAGGTCTTCCTAAGTTGCTTAGGGCCTCACTAAATTGTTGAGGCTAGCCTTGAACTTGAAATCCATCATCCTCAACCTGGATGATGGGATTGCAGGTATGTACCACCGGGTCTGGATGAATTGTCCCATTTCAATCAAATCAGTGGTGTCCATATGTGTGAAGAGAAGTCATAATATTTATTAATTTTTAGGGAGTAATATCCACCACATGGAACAAGGAAATAAAACAAAAGTTTCAGAGTTTCTTCTGCTGGGATTTTCAGAGGACCCAGAACTACAGCCCCTCATCTTTGGGCTTTTCCTCTCCATGTACCTGGTCACTGTGCTGGGGAATCTGCTCATCATCCTGGCCAGCATCTCAGACTCTCACCTGCACATGCCCATGTACTTCTTCCTCTCCAACCTGTCCTTTGTGGACATCTGCTTCACCTCTACGAGCATCCCAAAGATGCTGCTGAACATCCAGACACAGAGCAAAGCCATTACCTACACAGGCTGCATCACCCAGATGTGCTTCTTCTTGTTTTTATAGAGTTGGACAACTTCCTCCTGACTGTCATGGCCTACGACAGATATGTGGCCATCTGTCACCCTCTGCACTACACTGCCATCATGATTTCTCAGCTCTGTGGTTTGCTGGTTCTAGTGTCCTGGATTCTGAGTCTCCTGCATGCCTTGTTAGAAAGCTTAATGGTCTTGCAACTGTCCTTCTGCACAAACCTAGAAATCCCCCACTTTTTCTGTGAGCTCAACCAGGTGGTCCAACTTGCCTGTTCTGACACCTTCCTTAATGACATGGTGATGTATATTGCATCTGTGTTGCTGGCAGGTGGCCCCATCGCTGGCATTCTTTACTCCTACTCCAGGATAGTGTCCTCCATCCATAAAATCTCATCAACTCAGGGCAAATACAAAGCTTTCTCCACCTGTGCATCTCACCTCTCCGTGGTCTCCTTATTTTATTGCACAGGACTTGGTGTGTACCTCAGTTCTGGTGTAACCCACAGCTCACACTCCAGTGCCACAGCCTCTGTGATGTACACTGTGGTCACCCCCATGCTGAACCCCTTCATCTACAGTCTGAGGAATAAGGATGTAAAGAGAGCCCTGAGAAGGTTCTTTGGAGGGCAACTGTAGCAGTTTCAGAAGCCCATGCCTCTGATTGTGGGTAGCAAGCCTCAGAGCCAGAGTTGGGATTTCTGATGATATTGGGCATGTGAAGCTTCCTCCTCCTATTGATTTCCTGCAGATTCACTCCTCTGAGTTCAATCTCTCTGTACCACTAACAACCCACTTCATTCAGTCTCCTGCTTTCTATGATGCTCAGCAGTTTTTCACATTGTCTGAGTTTCTAAGTTCTTCCAAACTTAGGAAAAAAAAAATTTGGAAATTCCCATGTGTGTCCTGGGATGGGAAGGATTTCCTAAAAATCATTTCTTCCCTCTTGAAGTGTATTGTATAGATATGTTTTTTATGTTTTACTGAAATATATTCATTTGGTTTGCTATGTGTATGCAGAAGCAGAGCACTGGGTCCCTGAGTTGGATTTTGTAATTTGTAGTAGAGGGAAATGTGTCACTGAAGTGCTTCTCCTTTGCTTTATCATTTCTGTATGTCTATGCTTTAACTGCTCCGCTTGGTAATTTGCACGTTAGTATAATGGTGCTGATTGTGATAAGTTACTGGGGTCATAAAATTAAATTTAAAAATGTAAAGTAATCATATTCAAACTCTTTATGAAATAGAATCTAGACATCCTTTAGAGAACATTATCCTGCCTACTACAAGTTCTTTTCACAGTGATATTGGTTGTATTTTGAGAGCTCTTGTATGGAATAATTGGCTGGACATGGTGGAGAACATCATTAAACCAAGAGCTTGGAGGCTGAAGCTTGAGGATGGTCATTGTGAAACCAGTCTTGCAAGTTAGGAAAACCCAGGTAAATAAATAAATAAATAAATAAATAAATAAATGGTCAACGCATGTTGCCCAGTAGTGGGTCACCTCTGGGGTCGGTTTGCAGTATGATGAAATGATAATCACCATAGCAACAACAGCAACAATAATACACAGACATCATTACCTACTTTAGAGTGAGTGAACACCAAGCCTTTCAAAAATACACAAAAATAATAACTTACAAAGACAGTTTGCAGAGGAGAAGAGCTACAACTACCTACACCAGACTCTCACAGAATTTCACAGCCTTGCTCCTCAGAGAGAGTTCAACAGACCAGGACCTGCAGTACCAGGACCACCTTTATCAAATAAGAATGCAGCGTTTCTGGAACCTTAGTAGACCTATGGTCTCAGCATTTGCTTCTGTACTGGCCTTTTGATGATTCTTCTGCATAAATGTGCATAAATGTGGTCTAGAATTGGTTTTGATCACCTCTTCACTGTTGACATTTAGGGCTAGAGTAATTATTTGTGTTTGTAGCTGTTGTGGGTGTGGTAGATGGCTAGTACCAATGTTAAGACATTGTTAAATATCCTCTGGAGGAAAATATATGTAGTTGAAAACCAAAGGCCCATATATATGCAGTGGAAGCATTGTGCCAGAAGTCAAATGAAGATCTCATCGCTCCTTACAGTATAGCATTTGTCACCCCATTTTTCTGCCATGGAGATGGAGGTCATAGGAGTATCACTATGTAAAATCGACTTCACAGAATAGAAGTCAATAAAAATGAAGTTTCCCAGTTCCTATCAGGTATTAGATCAGGTTATGATGCATGAAGTGAACCAATCACATCTCGTTCTAATAAACATTTTTAAGTTAAGGGTTGAATGGGAACTCTTAACTGGTCTTAAAACTATAACTTAATGACAATTTGAGAAAGGATCACGTAGGCAAGAAGTGTAATGCCCAAGATTTAGACAAAGGGAACACAGTGCTCACCCTTGTTAAAGAGGAGTGACTTTTCTGGGGTATTGGTGCTTTTTGCCCAGCACAGGTTCATGCCTAGAGACACATGAGCTCCAGTCAAGATGAGCTCATCAGTGTCAGACTTAGAAAACACTTTCAGCCAAATGGGGGAAGATGTGCCAGGAGGCTGGACCGCTGGAAGGTAGGTGGATCCATGGGGGAATAATAAAATCTAGGTTTACTGGACTATAAACAGTTCTCTTGGTAATAGAGAATCAGCCGGAAGAATTTCCTGTCTTTCCAGGCCAGTGTCCCTCAGGGGAAGAAGAGGAAATGAGCCTAATGAGCAGATATGGGGAGCTGTGACTGTCTGCTCTGATGTGGCTCCTCAGTGCACAGACTTGTGCTGGACTGGATGGGGTGGTGTCCTTTGAGGTCTTTAGTCTGCCTAGGAAACCAGCACTTGACTCCTTCCTGCTGTGTTTTCTGGGGACAGAACTTCATTCACCATTTAGTCCATCCCGGCAGGACCTTGCATTTCCACAGAGAAACCTTCCTCTTGGTGCTGGTCTCCAGGTGAGTCTGAGAGCTCAGTGGACACTGCAGGAGAGCATCAGAGAGAATGGAACCCAGGACTCTTTAGCTGAGGTCAGTGGAGAGCCAGGCCAACCTTGCACAGAGCAGGGCTGCTGTGGCTGCTTCCTGTCCTGATTGAGGATTTACTCACAAGGCTGCATTGATTCATGACACTTGGCTGAGAAGTGAACATTGCACTGATTAACTCAGGGTTCACTGCTCGCCATGAAATGGAGCGAATGGAGGCTGAAGAGAAGAAGGGAGGGAGGTGTCCAGTGCTCCCAGAGAAAGAGCAGAGGCCTGAGGATCTCTGCAGTTAAAGGAGTAGAGGAATAAGGATTAACTGTGAAGGGAAAAACAGTGAAATTAGGGTGTATTTTTATGTTTGTGTACTGTAGATGAAAAATATTTGATTACAATTATGTATTCTGTACAAGATTCTGAGGAAGGATCTTGTAAATTTATATTACTATAAATGGCCATGGGACACATATTGTTTAAAAGTTTTCATTTGTTCTATGTAGTTGTACACGACAGTAGAATGGATTTATACATTTTGATAGATCATACAGAATGGATTATAATCTCTCAGTTTTCTGATTGTATATATTGTAAGGAGCACATTGTTCAGGCAGTCATATGTGTACATGATGTGTTATTATCTGTTTCACTCTGCTATCATTCCTTCCCCCTCACCACTTTTCCTGCCTTCACCCCCTCTACCTAATATAATGTAACTGCTCTTCCCTATCCCCCACCCTCATTGTGAATTAGCAGCAACATATCGGAGAAAATATTGATTTTTTTTTTGATTTGGCTTCAGAATTAATATACTATCGAAATAACCTAGATGCCCTTAAACAGGTGAATGGATAAGGAAAGTTTGATCTATGTATACACACACACACACACACACACACACACACACACACAGACACACACACACATGAAGGGATGTATATTTTAACGTGTTATTTCTTTTTTTTTATTATAAAATTGTAAACAAATGGGATACATTTTGTTTCTCTGTCTGTACATGGCGTAAAGGCATACCATTTGTGTAATCATAAATCTACATAGGGTAATGTTGTTTGATTCATTCTGCCATTTTTTCCCCTTCCCCCCCTCCCCTCCCACCCTTCCCCTCCATCTGTACAGTCCTTCCTTCCTCCATTCCTGCCCCCCTCCCTAAACCCAACTCCAACCCCAACACTAACCCTTCCCACCCCCCATTATGTGTCATCATCCACTTATTAGCGATATCATTCTTCCTTTGGTTTTTTGAGATTGGCTTATCTCACTTAGCATGATATTCTCCAGTTTCATCCATTTGCCTGCAAATGCCATAATTTTATCGTTCTTTATGGCTGAGTAATATTCCATTGTATATATATATACCACATTTTCTTTATCCATTCATCAATTGAAGGACATCTAGGTTGGTTCCACAATCTGGCTATTGTGAACTGAGCAGCTATGAACATTGATGTGGCCGTATCTCGGTAATATGCTGATTTTAAGTCCTTTGGGTATAGGCCAAGGAGTGGGATAGCTGGGTCAAATGGTGTTTCCATTCCAAGTTTTCTAAGGAATCTCCACACTGCTTTCCAGAGTGGCTGCACTAATTTGCAGCCCCACCAGCAATGTAAGAGTGTACCTTTCTCCCCACATCCTCGCCAACACCTGTTGTTGGTTGTATTCTTGATAATTGCCATTCTAATTGGGGTGAGATGGAATCTTAGGGTGGTTTTGATTTGCATTTCTCTTATTACTAGAGATGTTGAACATTTTTACATATGTTTGTTGATTGCTTGTAGATCTTCTTCTGTGAAGTGTCTATTCATTTCGTTAGCCCATTTGTCGATTGGATTATTTACATTCTTGGTGTAGAGTTTTTTGAGTTCTTTATAGATTCTGGAGATTAGCGCTCTATCTGAAGTATGATTGGCAAAGATTTTCTCCCACTCTGTAGGCTCTTTCTTTGCATTGCTGATAGTTTCCTTTGCTGAGAGAAAGCTTTTTAGTTTGAATCTATCCCAGTTATTAATTCTTGCTTTTATTTCTTGTGCTATGGGAGTCCTGTTGAGGAAGTCTGGTCCTAAGCCGACATGTTGAAGCTCTGGACCTACTTTTTCTTCTATAAGATGCAAGGTCTCTGGTCTGATTCCGAGATCCTTAATCCATTTTGAGTTTAGTTTCGTGCATGGTGAGAGATATGGGTTTAGTTTCATTCTGTTGCATATGGATTTCCAATTCTCCCAGCACCATTTGTTGAAGAGGCTATCTTTTCTCCATTGCATATTTTTGGCCCCTTTGTCTAGTATGAGAAAATTGTATTTATTTGGGTTTGTGTCCGTGTCCTCTATTCTGTACCATTGATCCACCTCTCTATTTTGGTACCAATACCATGCCGTTTTTGTTACTATTGCTTTGTAGTAGAGTTGAAGATCTGGTATTGCGATACCCCCTGCTTCACTCTTTCTGCCAAGGATTGCTTTAGCTATTCTGGGTTTTTTATTCTTCCAGATGAATTTCATAATTGCTTGCTCTATTTCTGTAAGGTACATCATTGGGATTTTAATTGGAATTGCATTGAATCTGTATAGCACTTTTGGTAGTATGGCCATTTTGACAATATTAATTCTTCCTATCCAAGAACATGGGAGATCTTTCCATCTTCTAAGGTTTTCTTGAATTTCTTTCTTTAGTGTTCTGTAGTTCTCATTGTAGAGGTCTTTCACCTCTTTTGTGAGATTGATTCCCAAATACTTTATTTTTTTCGAAGCTATTGTGAATGGGGTAGTTTTCCTAATTTCTCTTTCTGAAGATTCATCGCTTATATATAAAAATGCCTTAGATTTATGTGCATTGATCTTATATCCTGCTACTTTACTGAATTCACTTATGAGATCTAAAAGTTTTCTGGTGGAATTTCCTGGTTCCTCTAAGTATACCATCATATCATCAGCAAATAGGGATAGTTTGAGTTCTTCTTTTCCTATTCGTATCCCTTTAATTTCTTTGGTCTGTCTAATTGCTCTGGCTAGAGTTTCAAGGACGATATTGAATAGAAATGGTGAAAGAGGGCATCCCTGCCTTGTTCCAGTTTTTAGAGGGAATGCTTTCAGTTTTTCACCATTGAGAATGATATTAGCCATGGGTTTAGCGTAGATGGCCTTTACAATGTTAAGGAATGTTCCCACTATCCCTATTTTTTCTAGTGTTTTGAGCATGAAGGGGTGCTGTATTTTATCAAATGCTTTTTCTGCATCTATCGAAATAATCATGTGATTCTTGACTTTAAGTCTATTGATATGGTGAATGACATTTATTGATTTTCTGATGTTGAACCAAACTTGCATCCCTGGGATGAAACCCACTTGATCATGGTGCACTATCTTTTTAATATGTTTTTGTATGCGATTTGCTAAAATTTTGTTTAGAATTTTTGCGTCGATGTTCATTAAGGATATTGGTCTGAAATTTTCTTTCCTCGATGTGTCTCTGTCTGGTTTAGGAATCAGGGTAATATTGGCTTCATAGAATGAGTTTGGGAGAGTTCCCTCCTCTTCTATTTTCTGGAATACTTTGAGAAGTATTGGAATGAGTTCTTCTTTAAAAGTTTTGTAGAACTCGGCTGAGAACCCATCTGGTCCTGGACTTTTCTTTGTTGGTAGGCTTTTGATGACTTCTTCTATTTCATTACTTGAAATTGGTCTATTTAAATTGTGTATGTCCTCCTCGTTCAGTTTAGGCAATTCATATGTCTCTAGAAACCTGTTGATGTCTTCAAAATTTTCTATTTTGTTGGAGTATAGGTTTTCAAAATAGCTTCTAATTATGTTTTGTATTTCTGTCGTGTCTGTTGTGATATTTCCTTGTTCATTCCGAATTTTAGTGATTTGGGTTTTCTCTCGTCTTCTCTTTGTTAGTGTGGCTAAAGGTTTATCAATTTTGTTTATTTTTTCGAAGAACCAACTATTTATTTTGTCAATTTTTTGTATTGTTTCTTTCGTTTCAATTTCGTTGATTTCAGCTCTCAGTTTGACTATTTCCTGTCTTCTACTACTTTTGGTGTTGGTCTGTTCTTCTTTTTCTAGGGCTTTGAGCTGTAGTGTTAGGTCATTTATTTTTTGAGTTTTACTTCTTTTATTAAATGCGCTCCATGAAATAAATCTTCCTCTAAGTACCGCTTTCATAGTGTCCCAGAGATTTTGATATGTTGTTTCTTTGTTCTCGTTTACCTCTAAGAATTTTTTAATTTCCTTCCTAATATCTTCTGTTATCCATTCATCATATAGTAGCATATTGTTTAATCTCCAGGTGTTGGAGTAGTTTCTGTTTTTTACTCTTTCATTAATTTGTAACTTCAATCCATTATGATCTGATAGAATACAAGGTAGTGTCTCTATCTTCTTGTATTTGCTGACATTAGCTTTGTGGCATAATATATGGTCTATTTTAGAGAAGGATCCATGTGCTGCTGAGAAGAAAGTGTATTCGCTCTTGGTTGGATGGTATATTCTATAAATGTCTGTTAAGTCTAAATTATTGATTGTGTTATTGAGATCTATGGTTTCTTTGTTCAATTTTTGTTTGGAAGATCTGTCCAGTGGTGAAAGAGGCGTGTTAAAATCACCTAATATTATTGTGTTATGGTCTATTTGGTTTCTAAAATTGAGAAGGATTTGTTTAACATACATGGATGAGCCACTGTTTGGGGCATAGATGTTTATGATTGTTATATCTTGCTGATTTATGCTTCCCTTAAGCAGTATGAAATGTCCTTCTTTATCCCTTCTAACTAACATTGGCTTGAAGTCCACATTATCTGAAATGAGGATGGATACTCCAGCTTTTTTGCTGAGCCCATGTTCATGGTATGTTTTTCCCCATCCTTTCACCTTTAGTCTATGGGTATCTCTTTCTATGAGGTGAGTCTCTTGCAGGCAACATATTGTTGGATCTTTCTTTTTAATCCAATCTGCCAGTCTATGTCTTTTGATTGATGAATTCAGGCCATTAACATTCAGGGTTATTATTGAGATATGATTTGTATTCCCAGTCATTTGGTTCATATTTAAAATTTTTGACACATCTTGGTTCCTCCTTTATTTGACAGTTCCTTTAGGATAATTCCTCCCTTTGCTGATTTGCTTCTTTGTTTTTTATCTCTTCCTCATGAAATATTTTGCTGAGAATGTTCTGTAATGCTGGCTTTCTTTTTCTAAATTCTTTTAGCTTTTGTTTATCGTGGAATGATCTTATTTCATCGTCAAATTTGAAGGTAAGTTTTGCTGGGTATAAGATTCTTGGTTGGCATCCATTTTCTTTCAGAGTTTGAAAAATGTTGTTCCAGGCCCTTCTAGCTTTTAGGGTCTGGATTGAAAAATCTGCTGATATCCGTATTGGCTTCCCCCTGAATGTAATTTGGTTCTTTTCTCTCACAGCCTTTAAAATTCTGTCTTTATTTTGTATGTTAGGTATTTTCATTATAATGTGCCTTGGTGTGGGTCTGTTGTAATTTTGTGTATTTGGAGTCCTATAAGCCTCTTGGACTTGATTTTCCATTTCATTCTTCAGATTTGGGAAATTTTCTGATATTATTTCTTCAAATAGATTGTTCATTCCTTTGGTTTGTTTCTCTAAACCTTCCTCAATCCCAATAATTCTCAAATTTGGCCTTTTCATGATATCCCATAGTTCTTGGAGATTCTGTTCATGATTTCCCACCATCTTCTCTGTTTGTTCAACTTTGTTTTCGAGGTTAAATATTTTGTCTTCAATATCTTAAGTTCTGTCTTCCAGCTGTTCTATCCTATTGGTTATGCTTTCTATGGAGTTCTTAATTTGGTTTATTGTTTCCTTCATTTCAAGGATTTCTGTTTGGTTTTTTTTCAATATCTCTAACTCTTTATTGAAATGATCTTTTGCTTCCTGAATTTGCTCTGTTAACTGTCGATTGGTGCGATCGTTCAATGCCTGCATTTGCTCTTTCATCTCATCGTTTGCTTCCCTAATCATTTTAATTATGTACATTCTGAACTCCCTTTCTGTCATTTCTTCTGCCATGCTGTCGTTGGATTTTATTGATGTAACATCTAGATTTGTTTGGGGCATTTTCTTCCCTTGTTTTCTCATATTGTTCAGGGATCAGTGGGTCATTAAGATATTGCAGATTTCCTCTATCAACTTATAATGTCCCTGAGGATTGCTAGTATATCCCCTCTTATCCTTCAGTAGCCTGAAGTCTTGGAGGAGGTTGATAATGCAGAGCTCCACGAAGAAGCTGCCTCTCTAGGTGTGGTAACCCTCAGGTGGCGTATATTCCCTGCTAGTGGGCGGAGGTGCCTCCACTTGTTGACCAATGGTCATCCAATGGGGAAGTAGACTGTGGGCTGAGGCAAGGCCTGTTTGTGCCTATGTCTCTGGCTTTACCGTCCCTGTGGGAAAACCTCCCCGGCCGGGAAGAGTCACTCGGTGGGGACGTCTCGCTAGTCAGTTGCCCTCCTAGAGGTTCCCCTCAATCTACAAGTACCTCCTGGGCTGGGCTGTCTTCTTCTGCAACGATCCCAGGGGCCCGGACCTACGTCCTGGGCCTGGGAGCCTCACCCTTCGCAGGCGAGTCTCCTTAGGCTGCCTCTCCCAGAGAATCTGCCCGCAGCCCTGGAAACTTCGCTCCGCCCCTAGGCGTGTCTCTGTGGGGCTCTTCCAGCAAGAAGCCACCTAGCTCCTGGGACCCTGCTCTGCACCAATTGCCTGGCTATGCAGCCCCTCCCCTGAGCCACCACCTGGAGCCCCGTACAATAGCTCGGAGACACAGAGACCCGCCACACACCTCCTCCTCCGGACAGCCACCCGGTTTCCGACGCAGTCACTAGGAATCCAAACAACTCACTTCGGGTCTCCTCCTCCCGCCAACCACCCGTAGCCCTAGGCAATCACTCCAAGTCCAAGTGACCCGCCATGTTCCTCCTCCTCCTCCTTGGGGTAGCCCCCCAGGTGTTCAGGAACGGTGGCTCCGAGACCAGGTGACTCACCACGCTCCTCCTCCAGGCAGGCCACCGGTGTTCAGGAGCGGTTGCTTTTAGTCCAATCAGCTCACCACTCTCCTCCTCCTCTGGCAACCGCCTGTGGTTCTGATGCAGTCACTCCCAGGCTAAGCGTCCCACCGCTCTCCTCCTCCAGGCAGGCCACCAGTGTTCTGGAGCAGCTGCTCCGAGTTCAAACAGCTCGTCACGCAGTTCCTCCTTTGGCAACCGCCCGCAGCTCTGATGCAGCCACTCCCAGGTCAAGCAACACGCCGCGCTCCTCCTCCTCCTCCGGGCAACCTCCCGGCACTCAGGAGCGCCCACTCTGAGTTCAAACAGCTCACCACGCAGCTCCTCCTCTGGCAACCGCCCGTGGCTCTGATGCAGTCACTCCTAGACCCAAGCGACCCGCCGGGCCTCTCCTCCTCCTCCGGGGAATCCCCCGGTGTTCGGAAGCGGTCACTCTGGGTCCAAACAGCTCGCCATGCAGCTCCTCCCCAGGCAGCCACCCGGAGCCCCAGCGGCTGCTCGAGTCCAAGCGCTATGCTGAGCCGCCTCCTCTACGATGATCCCAGTTGTCCGTGTTTACCGCTCCAGCGGGGGGTGGGGCGTCTCGCCAAGCAACTCCACTTCACAAATTCCCTGCGTTCCGGGGCTACCGCCCCATCCGGGACGCCTCCCCAACAGGAGAGACTCACCCGGCAGCTTTGAGTTGGTCCCAAGTCTCTCACTATCTCCTCTTTTGAATCTTGCGTCCTGGAGCAGCGTGAAATGCAGCCGCCCTCTAGTCCGCCATCTTGGCCCGCCCCCTTAACGTGTTATTTCTGTTGTCTCATTAAAAAGCAATTTAACAGTTGAATAGAGATATACCTAGGAGACTTATTTTGGAATGGTTTATGTATCTGAGCCTGTGTCTGTGAGTTTGTTGAGCACTTACTTCTAATTGCTGAGGATCTATGCCAGTTTTTCTATTGTATACTGGGAGGTTTTATCCCCACCTCGTTTTCCAATGCATTTATTTAAAAGATTGTTGAAGTTTCATTTTCTTTTACAGACTGCTTATTTTCATGTATGTAGAAATATTTTTGTGAGGAATATTGAAAAATTATGACTTTTTTAAGTCCAAGCCTATAAATATTGACTGTATTTGTTTGCACTTTTTTGGAAATGTATTGAGTGTCTAATGTGATATTTTCTTTTTTGAACACTTGCTTTATAAAAGGTAGTGAATATTCTCATGCAGCCCTTATGCTACATCACCTTAGATACACATTTCTAACTGCTTTTCACACCTCTGCTTTTGCTTATGATTATGTTTTGTCTTTTTCTGCTCAGGTGCATTGCTCAGAAAGGCGTCACCTTTAGGCATTATTGAAAGGCATTCATGCTTATTTCCCTCTGGATGAAAGCTCATTTTATCTTTACTTAGCATATTTTAACATACATATTTTTGCATGACCAATATTAAAACTTTACATATTTTCCCTGTCATGCAGTTTATAGGTCTTCCTTCATTTTCTGCTATTTTCATTTGTTTGGCAATTTAGTCTTGAATTTGTAACCCATGTTGATATCATTAAATAACTCCTATTTGCCATCTTTCCAGTGGATGTTTAGAGTTTTCATTCCATTTTGTTTCAATCAGTGTGCGATGAATGAATGTATTGAAAAGTGACATGGAACCACATGAACATGTACAGAGGGCATTTTTAATAAAGAACAGGAGAACATTGAGGACTCAGTGTAGTAGAACGTGGGCTGGTGGTCAGCAGAGGCAGGAAAGGCAGGGGAGGAGCCAGGGAGGCCTGATAACCACAGCACTTCCCAGGCACAGGAAGAAGGGCTCCTGTGTCCCACCACATGCTGGGAAGTTTTCAGTAAAATCTTTTCTTATACATTTTATCTCTAAAATTTTATAATCCTAGGAAGCAAACTGAAAATTACTCCAAAATACTCTAACAGTTTTATAAGACATATTTACAAAAAAATAAGAACAATGAAGTTACGTAGTTCCCAACAAAAAGAATTGACAAATGTTTAAGGAGAGGGAAATGTTAATGACCCTGATTTGAGCATTTCATATTTCACACATGAATTGAATTATAACACTCCACCCTGTTGTATGTACACTTGTTATTTGTCTATTAATAAAAATTTGCAGTGAAGTTCAGTGAGAGCACTTGGATATTATGCACAAAGCCCTGTGTTTGTGTCCCCTCAATGCAAATGAAAACAAACAAAACACCAAAAAAGCTGGGCCCACAAAAATAGAAAACTGTGATAAATAATCAATGTGAGATATTAGATAAAATTTGGAAACAAAAAATCCATAAACTGAATTAAATAAAAAACTATACTTATACCAAACTTACTAGCACTGCCATTCTGTTTTCCTGTAAGTTCTCAGTTTATGTTTGAACTTTTCTTCCTATTCTGCATAATGACAAGCTCATACACTCTTCATACAAATGCAGGCATAGACCCCTATGCACACTGGACGTGCCCTCGCTTTGGTTGTGGTCTGTTCTAGCTTGTGCCCTCTTTCCTTCTCTCTGAAAGATGTCTGCTGAGTTCCTTGAAATCAACTAACACAACACCCTTTAGATGTTTCAAAGGATGTATGGTATTTCACAATAGGACTATGTTATCCATACTTCTCTTTGTGGTCTTTCTTAGTTTTTAAATCATTGCTTTACTATTATATCAACGCTGCCAAAGTATTTTTCTATTGTTAATTTCAGAGTGGTTCTCAATCACTCATGATATTTCTGCCCTAGGGGATATTGAGCAGTGTCTGGAGAGATTTTTTTCTGTCAAAAAGAAGGGGTCCTAACTCTGTATTTGAAACGTCCATGTACACTAGACTTCATTCCTGGTTCATTTGACAAGTGATAGCTTAGCATTTATCATCTGCCATAATGTCATAGAAACATTGTCTGCTCTGTAATGTGTGCCAAATTCTTGGTCAACTTCATTACTCTTCATGTTGATGTTCTCAGCATGCTGTATAATATGCTTTTCAGTTCTCTAAGTTTCTTTTTAATTACTGTATGGAAAACCATGAAAATAGAAACCTCAGAGACTGAGGGCAGGGTCAGTTCGTGTAGAGTGCCTACAAGCACCGAAATCACCTAGAGTTACACTTAGCCTAACACACACACACACACACACACACACACACACACACACGAAACAGCTCCTTCTATCTACTCTCTCCATTTGTGTGTTCTTTTGTTTTTTGGAGCACTTTCAGCTCTTGGCATGGTATATCATGATTTCTTTTTTGAACAGCTTTGTTGAAGTGTAAGTAATACCCAAAGGACCACATGTGTTTAAAGTGTACAATATGAGCTATGCATATGGGAATGCTAATATGCATATGGAAATGCAAATATAGGCCAGATCCTGGGCACAAAGAGGAAGGCTGTATACATATGCTCTTTGCCCATCAATGGGATGTAGAAGCTTTGGTTGTTGAGGCCTGCAGAGTGCCTGGAACGTGGCCAGCACTCCACATATGCTCTTTCATGGTAAATAGCAATTTTTCCTTAAAGGCTTAAGGAGAAAGCTCTAGGAAAGACTTAGAGTGAGGCAGGAATTCCTAACCAGTAATGACTTTAGGGACGTCCTAGGGTGACCAGACCCAGAAACAAAACAGAAATTAATTTCTTTACTGGAAAATATGAAATGTAACATTTATATCCATTTTGTCCATGTGTGTGAAGAGCAGTGTACGAGTCAGTGTTCTCTAGAGGAACAGAATCAATCAGAATTATGATATAAAAAGGGGATCTATTAGATTGTCTTACACAGGCAGAAGGTGGATAGTTCACAACGGCCATCTACAGCTGGTGAGCTGGAAGAAACAGCAGCTGCAAAGACACAGAAGATCCAGAAGAAGAAAGATCAACAGTGCTTCCCTGGTCTGAGACCAAGGCATCAGAATCTACCTGGAGAATCACTGGAAGAGTCTACTTTAGAAGATTGAAAAACCAGAGGCTGATATCCTCACAGGACTGAAGCAGCAATCAAGAAACCATTCAAGAGTCAAGTTTGCATCTGCATCTGCTTCCTGGTTCTTCCAGTTTCTATTCCTTCCTATTGGGTGGTGCCTCCCATGCTTACGGAGGGACTCCACTTCAGTTCCTGTCCCACATTCCAATCATTCCTAGACACACCATCATGGACACACCCAGAAGCCTCTTCATCATCAACATCTCTTAATCCAATCAAGTTGACAATTCAAATTAACTATTGAAAGTAGTCATATATTCTTTCTCTTTTCAGTAGTCACATCCACTTCATGGAACCAGGAAACAATACAAGATTTTTAGAATTCCTCCTTCTGGGATTTCAGAGGACCCATAACTGCAACCCCTCATCTTTGGGCTTTTCCTGTCCATGTACCTGGTCACTGTGCTGGGGAACCTGCTCATCATCCTGGCCACCATCTCAGACTCACACCTGCACATGCCCATGTACTTCTTCCTCTCCAACCTGTCCTTTGTGGACATCTGCTTCACCTCCACCACCATCCCAAAGATGCTGATGAACATCTAGACACAAAGCAAAGCCATTACCTATGAAGGCTGCATCACCCAGATGTGCTTTTTCTTGATTTTTAAGAGGTGGACAACTTCCTCCTGACTGTCATGGCTTGTGACAGATATGTGACCATCTGTCACCCCTTGCACTACACTGCCATCATGAATCCCCAGCTCTGTGGTTTGCTGGTTCTGGTGTGCTGGATCCTGAGTCTCCTACATGCCTTGATACAAAGCTTAATGGTGTTGAGCCTGTCTTTCTCCACACACTTAGAAATTCCACACTTTTTCTGTGAACTTAACCAGGTGGTCCAACTTGCCTGTTCTGACACCTTGATTAGTGATTTGGTCAGGTATTTTGTAACTGTTGCTGGAAGTTGGCCCCCTTGCTGGCATCCTTTACTCCTACTCCAAGATAGTGTCCTTCATTTGTAAAATCTCATCAGCTCAGGGGAGGTACAAAGCCTTCTCCACCTGTGCATCTCACCTCTCCATGGTCTCCTTATTTTACTGCACAGGGCTAAGTTGTATCTTAGTTCTGATGCAACTCCAGTGCAACAGTCTCGGTGATGTACACCGTGGTCACCCCCATGCTGAACCCCTTCATCTACCGTCTGAGGAATAAGGATGTAAAGAGAGTCCTGAGAAGGCTCTTTGGAAGGAAATGATGAAAGCCTCTTGCCTTGGGGTTCAGGGGCACCTGCCCATGACTGCAGGCAGCTCAGACTCAGAGATAGACTTGTGTTGTTTTAATCTGATTGTGAAGGTGACACCTCTTCATTCTGTTAACCCTGGAGTTGACATGATTCTGGTTTGAACCTCTATGCAATATAACCAGCTCTCTTTATCTAGCCTTCGGTTTCTCTGACAGTCAACTGTTCGTCTACATTGTCTACTGATTTTTCTTTGAAAGAGGAATGCTTTATGTTACAGACAGCAAATATTTATTACAAAAACATTCTTCCCACATGAAATATGTCATATTGATGAAGATTTTTATGTTTCACTGATAAAACAGTCATGTATTTTACTGTGTTTATGGAAACAGCAGCACTGGGCACATGAGGTAATTTTTGAAATTTACTGGAGCAAAATCTGAGGCCACCATTTTTCTGTGTTGCTTTATAATTCCCATGTATGTCAGCAATTTAACTGCTTTTCATGAAAGGCAATCTTTATTATGCTAGTGTACTCTACTACAGGTTATTATGGTCTAAAAAATTCAACAGTAAGATTTATAAAGAAAATATGGTATATATGCCCAATGGGGTTTTACTCAGTCATAAAGAAAACTGAAATTATGGCCTTGTTGAAAATGATGGTCCTGGAGAACATTGTGCTAAATGAAATAAGCCAGGCTCAGAACATCAAGGGCCAAATTTCTCTCTCACCTGTTGAAGCTAGAGAGAAATGAGGCATAAAAAAGGGTATCCCATGACACTAGAAGGGAGAATAATGGAGTCAAGGAATGGGACAGTGGAGTGGGTATGAGGGACAGTGAAAGGGAGATCATCGTGCCATGTATACCATATCTACACATGAACACACTGCTGTGAATTCCACCTTCATGTCTGTCTATAAAGCACCAACTAAATACAGTGAATAAATAGTGGGAAGACCAGGAGAGTGCAGGAGGGGAAATAGGAGAGGGAGCAGAGCAGAGAGAGGAAGTCCTGGGGCCTGAAATGGAGCAAATACTATTCCATGCAAGTGTGAGTATGTCACAATAAGCACCCCTGTTATATATAACCACAACACAATAATAAATCATTAAAAAGGGAAAGGAATGATTATAGTTTTTAATCCAGCATATTCAAACTCTCTTTGAAGTAGGTTCCAGACATCTTTGGAGATCATTATTCTGCCTACTAAAGTGTCTTTTTCAGAATTACATTAGTTGCCATGTAAGAGCTTCCACATAGAATTATTGACTGACAATGGTTGTGCACACCTTTCATCCTAGTGACTTGGAGGTTGAGGATAGCAGGTGACAATTTTGAGGCCAACCTGGGCAAGATAGGGACACCCTGGCTCAAAATAAATAAATAAATAAATATTAAAAAGATCCAGTTTTGTAACTCACTGGTAGGTTCCTTCTGGCTTCACACCCTGTAATATACAAAAGACTATATAATAATAACTGGACAGGAAATTATTACTGTCTCTACAGTGAGTAGATGCACTTCCTTCAGGAATAACACACAATGATGATTTGGAAGGAGAAGACCTAAAACTACCTACACCAGACTCCATAGAGCATCACGGCCTGCTACTCAAAGTGAGATTCACAGACCAGTACCTATAGTACTGGACACTTTGGACCTTGTTCAATTACAGAGTTTCAGGAGACCCATGACCTCACATTTTGCATTGGAACTTGTATCCCTGGTAAGTCTTCTGAATGATGAAGTTGGTCTAGAATTGGTTCGGATCACCTCCTCAAGGCTGACATGTGGGGGCAGGGTAATTTTTTGTGTTGGGAGCTGCTATGGGTGTTTAGTACCATGCTGCAGACATTGCCAATTATCCCCAGGGGAAAAACATATGTAGTTGAGAACCAGAGTCACTTATTTGAGAAGAGTAAGGGTCATGCCAGAATTCAAATGAAGGTCCCATCTCCCCTTAATGTAATAGCATTGCTCAGCCGAAGATCTGCAGTGGATGGAGTTCACAATAGTATCACTACATAGAAGAGACTGCATAGAATAGACCTTAGTAAACATGAAATTGCAGAATTCTTGTCAGGTGCTAATCTCAGATTATAGTGCAAAATAAGAACTAATTACATCTTTTCTTAATAAATATTTCAAAATGAGGGGCTGCATGGGAGCTCTTAACGTTTTAAAACTATAAATTTTCTATTCTTGTGGTTGTGCATGATGTTGAGATACCCTTGTCGTATATTCAAACACAAGGATAGGAAAGTGTGTCCAGTTAATCTTACTGTCCTTCCTGTCCCCCAGTCCTCCCTTCCATCATTCCTCTTTGTCCGATCCAATGGACTTCTCTTCTTCCCCTCCCTGCTCCAACCACAAGAATAGGATCCTAATTAGAATAAGTTATACTCCATGTATGGGTAATATGTCTATGTCATGTATATCTAAAAAGAACAAGTAACATAAAAGTAAAAATCAAAATTTCCTGATAGTGTTGGAAGGACCATGAAGACATGACGTGAAATGCCCAAGGCTTTAGACCATGTTCTCACCCTTATTAAAGAGGAATGATTATTTTTTGGTATATCAGTGCTTTTTGCCCAACACAGGTCCATGCTTTGAAGATATAAGAGCAGCAATCAAGATGAGCTCATCAGTGTCAGACTTGGAAAACACTTTTAGTCAAAGGGGAGATGAAGAGCCAGGAGGCTGGAACTCTGGAAGGCAGGTGGATCCATGGAGGAACAATAAAAACTGGATTTACTTGGTTATAATCATGTCTCTTGAGAAGAGAGAATCAGCAGGAAGAATATTTTGTCTTTCCAGGTCAGTGTCCCTCAGGGGAACAAGAGGGAAATGAGCCTAATGAGCAGAAATACGGAGCTGTGACTCTGCTCTAATGTGGTCCCTCAGTGCACAACCTTGTGCTGGACGGGATGTGGTGGTGTCCTTTGAGGTCTTCAGTCTGCCTAGGAGCCCAGCACTTGACTCCTTCCTGCTGTGTTTTCTGGGGACAGAGCTTCAGTCACCATCAACCCCACCCAGGCAGGACCTTGCACTTCCAGAGAGACCTTCCTCACAGAGCTGGTCTCCAGGTGAGTCTGAGAGCTCTGTGGACACTGGAGGAGAGTATCAGAGAAAATGGAACCCAGGACTCTTTAGCTGAGGTCAGTGGAGAGCCAGGCCAACCTACCACAGAGCAGGGCTTCTGTGGCTGCTCCCTGTCCGATTGAGATTTACTCACAAGGTTGCTTTGATTCATGACATTTAGCTGAGAAATTAACATTGCACTGATTAACATAGGTTTCACTGTTGGCCATGAAATGGAACTAACAGGCTGAAGAGAAGATGGGAGGGAGGCATCCAGTGCTCCCAGAGAAAGAGCAGAGGTCCAAGAAGCTTTGCAATTAAGGGAGTAGGGATAAACAGCCATGTTATGGTGTATTTTGATATGTATTTACTTAGATTGGAAATATTTGATTATGTTTGTGTATTGTTGGCAAGAATCCACATCAAGGATCTTGCAAATATCTTGCAACAGAAGTCATGGATGCACTTTCAATAGTATCATTTCTCCCTTTGGTGTTCACCTGGAAAGCATTATGTCACAGCTGAGTACAAGTATGTCTAAGAGCCTTACTGTGCAATGATTTGCACATCTCTGAGGCTGAACATGCAGGTGGGGTTGCTTGCCAGTTACCTCTGTACAGCAGAGTCTCTCCCTCGAGACTTTTGCATAGACACTGCAGGGCATTTCCCTCATTTTCCAATGTATTCTTACAAAGTACTGGAGTTTTTTCCCCACACAAATTACCTGTTTGCCTTTTAGTTTTGTTGTTTCATGTATGCATAGAGATATTTTGGGGAGTGTGTAAAAATGTGTAAACTTGGTGTAGTCAAATCTATCAGTTGATTATGTTCCCACACTTTTTTTTCTGAAAGAATCCAGGAATTGATGCTCTTTACTTGTGAGTTCTTACTTTAAGGTCCTTGTGCCGGGGTCCAGCCCTAGCAGGAATTCATGGGTTCCACACCGGTAAACGGGGCGCAGAGAGACAGCGTCGGCGATGGATGAAGAATGAAAGATACAGACTCTAGTTCTGGTGCAATCAATCCCACTTTATTCTGGGGAAGGCTGGGTTTTTATACATTTTTCTTCAGGCTATAATGACAATCTTGTGGTTAATATTAAAGAAGTTTTCAAAGCATAGGCTGAAATTGTTTTTAACAAGGAACAGAAAATTATGAGAAAACAGTAACCTTACAGATTATCCTTACCTATTCACAATTGTTTTAAGAATATCTAACTACCTCGGTGAACTAATCCAATATTTACTTTCTTAATATCTAAACTCTATGTGACCTAAAACTATTCTTAATATTCCCGTGGTTAAAACAATAGACAAGTCATCTCATGTGACTATCTCTACTAGGTCCATCTGGTTAATATCTGAATTACTGAGTTAAGGGGTACAGTAGGGCAGCCGTCCCAATTTTAATTGTGTGCCAACGTTTATTATAGGGGTGACATATTCTTTGTAGGAAGGAAGGAATGTTATGAAACCTTATTCTCTTACCTCACCACCACACATGAACAAAACCATCGTTAAAATTTAACCAGCCTGTTGGAGACAAAGGCAGATCTACAACTATTTTCTCCAGAGGCTTTCAGGGACTCATTGTACAGTTGCAAAATTATTTTTAATTTTGTTAGTGGTAAAGACCCATTGTTTTTCAGATTGTAGGTAATATTTTCTGGAATTTTTGTTGTATTCCCTTCGGCCCCTTAAGCAATCCATTCAGACTGAAATGAGTAATATATTATCAGAGAAAACACCATGCTTCGGAGCAAAACATCCGGCAATTCCTTTTAGGATGAGCCTTTGCAATCATCCTCCAGAGGATCTTTGTCAAGCACTGGATGGAATTCCGGACACCCCCACACTCAAGCTTTGTTGCTCTGATTCCTTCATCAGTAGAGTCGTAGTGGACATGGTTACAGGCATTGTGGGCTTTTTCCCTCTTGCTGGAATCCTTTTCTCTTATTCTAAAATTGTGGCTTCTCTCCTGCAGATCTCAACAGCAGGAGGGAAGTATAAAGCCTTCTGCACCTGTGGTTCTCACCTCTCAGTTGTCTCCCTGTTCTACCGGACCTGCCTGAGTATCTACCTCAGCAACACATGGACACGCAACTCCTGAACAGGGGTGTCTGCCTCCATCCTGTACACGCAGGTCATTCCCATGCTGAACCCCTTTATCTACAGCCTGAGGAACAGGGACATGAAGAGGGTCTTGAGAAGACTTCTGTGCAGCCTGCTGACCAGATGGTCACAGCAACACTGACCTGTGCCTGGACAAGTGTGACCAAGGGCAATGGAACAGGGCCCTTCATGCTTTGACTCTGCGGTTTTCCTGGCTGGACCCCAATGCAGATGCTTGCTTACTGTTCTTAGTGGCCACTTTCAAATATTTTATGATAAAGGGTGTCTACAAGTCTTTTGTCCATTTTGTATTGTTTTCTTCCTTTAGATTTGTAGAAGTGATTACTTAGCTTTTTGTTTATTTGTTTTGTTGCTGTTGTTTGAGACATGATCTCCCTGAGTTGCCTGGGCTGGCCTTAAACTCACGATTCCCCTGCCTTAGCCTCCTGGGTAACCGGGATGACAGGTGTGAGCACCATGCCCAGCTCAGCTGCCCCTATTATCACACGCGCGCGCGCGTGCGCGCGCGTGTGTGTGTGTGTGTGTGTGATTTGCATCTTTTTCTAATCAGGGGCTTCCACTCCCAGTTTGCTAGTGGGGTCTTTTGATGAGCAAAACTGTAAAATTTTGATGAAGCCCAGTGTTGCTCTTTTTTTTTAATGACCTTTCCTTTCTATGGATCAGAATTTTGGATCACGAGGAGGACTATTTGAGCTCAGAAAGTCATCCAAATGGACCCGACCTCTGACTTTCTTTGGGAAGTGAGATGTCTTCAGTTGAAATCCTACTTTGAATTTGGGGGTTTACCTTTTCCTCAGGGTGCAACATGAGCAGCAGCAGCTGCCGCCCGCAGCTCCCTGGCAGCCACTCTGTCACCAGCCACCAACTTCCTCTCCACAGCCGAGTGACTGCTGAGCTGCGGTGTTCAGGGGGTTCACGCTCAACTTACCATGGTCAAGCTTCTGATGGGCTCACTGGGAGCACCATCTAGACACACGATTGTTTTGAAAATCAATCTTATTGATTTATACACAAACTATCACAGAAGAGAGGAGAGGATCTGTGGCCACAATTAAAAAATCTTTAAAGTCTGAAGCCTTAATGTTCTATAAATTAATATTCTCATCGAACAAATTTAGGGTATGGCATGTGAGTCACTGCAAGAAGAGAGTATATAACTATCGAATCAGGGTACCTAGCTTTTCATCGACTTCAACCTTTTTAAAACTTTTTGAATAGCACACAAATGCTTATTTTAATGAGGTACAATTTTATATCTCAATGCAGGTATAAAATATGCACTGATCAAATCAGGGTATTTAACCTTTCATGTCCTTAAACATTATTAAATTTTTGATAAGCAATTAATGATTGCATATGTATATGTGGGAAGTAGTGTTCTATTTCAATACATGGAGACAATATATATTGAGCCCTGGGCATGTTGGCACATGCCTATAAGTCTAGCAGCTCAAAGCTGAGGCAAGAGGATCACAAGTTCAAGGTCAGCCTCAGCAATTTAGTGAGGCCATAAGCAACTCAACAAGACCCTATCTGTAAATAAAATATTTTTTTAAATATATGTATGGATCAAATAGTAAGAGGAACGTTTCAATATCCTTATTGTTGCTTTGTGTTAAGAGTCTCTGAGCTCCTCTCCTCATTCATCAAATATACAGTAGATCACTGTGAACTCTGGTGCCCCCCCATGCTGCAGAACACAAGTCTTATTCCTTCTCTCTGTCTGGGTTTTGGTTCCCGTTGCCCAACCTCTGTCTATCCCCACCTCCACCAGTCTTCCCCACCAGTTTTTAATTCCCATATAAAAGTCATCTAGGGTTGTGGATGGAAAGAAGTGTGTGTCCTGCCTTGTCCAGCCAGGTGATGGTTAACTGTTATGTATTTGTTAGATCCTCTGAGGAGTGTGCTGCTCTCCTTTGCAGAAAACACACCATGCCCCAAGCTAGAGTGCTTTCCCATGAGCACAACCTGGGCCCCTTCATTGTGGGCTTCAGGGCGTGTGGCTTTGACCCAGGTGCGTTTTGCCCCATGTGCACCATCATTCTGGGAGTGTGGCTAAGGAAAGAGCCCCACAGAGAGGAGCCCACCCTTCCCACACAGAGGAAGAAAAGGACATGGCAGAATCTCACCTGCCTCCTGCAGCTTCTTCCCAGGGAGCAGGTCATGTCTGCCCACATTCTATCAACTAATGCAGGGCACTTTGCATTAGGCTTCTCCTAATGCAAAAAGTAGACAGATGGTAGATGGAGATGCAGGTTCAGATATGAGATTGACTCTTGTGATCACAGAAGCTGAGTGTTTGCACAATGGCTGTCTGCAGCCTACAGAACCAGAGAAGCCAATCATGTGCCTCAGTCCTAGAAGCCAGAGGCCTCAGTGCCAGGGAGGCAAATGGTGCAGCAGCCAGTCCAAAATGAGAGACACCAAGACCCAGGAGGCTGCTGGTGCCAGCGGATGAGGCCAAGGCTTAAGAAACTGGGGACAGATGTCCAACAGCAGGAGCAGGAGGGAACACACCAGCTCCAGAGGAAGAGGCGGCAGAGAGCTTCCCCTTCTTCTGTTCTGTTCAGACCAGGGCCCCACGCAGACTGTTTTGCCCACATTCAGGGAAGCTTCGTCACTCTGTCCACTACCAATCGTCTCTGGAAACACTGTCCCAGAGATACACAGAGTTCAGATTTACCAGTCCTCAGGGCAACCTGCAATCCACTCAAGAAAACACTCCAAAATTAGCCATCCACTTGTCCATGTCCAAAGTCACACAGGAGGGACATGCATTCCTATCAGGCAAGACAGGGCCAAGACCCACAGTAGTGGGTAGGGTTGTAAGTCCTCTTCCAGAAAATGTGGAACTGATAACTAATTGTAAAATATAAAATAAACTCTCCATGGGGCAGAATCAGAGAGGAAAACAGTTTATATTTTTGATGTCATAAAAAGTTTATGAATTATATTCTATGGATTTGCACCAGGAAGGATGAGAAGCAAGGGAATCTCAGGTCTCATCACAAGTCCTGCATGGGTGAGGGAAAGGGTTCTATCAGAGGGTTGGTCTGACTATAAATTAATTGCTAAGAAACTTATGTAGTAGCAAAACCACAAGAGACAATTATCTTTTGAAGCAGGGGGTGTGATGGATTGAGCCATGCTAGGATCTGCTCTAACAAGAAATGGAGCCCTATCTTGGTTTATTTATAGTGGTACAAATCAAAGGGGGATTGATAGGAACTTCTGTGAGAAACAGGATGGTGTTGAGTTAAGGAAGGCATTTTGCTCTAGCGGGTCACATGACACATCTAGGACACGCAAATTTCCCAGCAGTGAGCCACTCTGCACAGGAACCACATACTTCAGGCTATCTGAAACAATCTCTCATGACTGCCAGTTCCTGAAAACCAGGTTTCCGTGTCTGATGGCTCAACCAAGTCTGATTTTGCTAGTCATAGACAGCTCCCTGTAAGGAAGGATAATTTTATGCACCAAGAAACATCAGTTTTATAGATTTTCCCAAGAGTAGAACAAAGGATAACAGCTTTAAAAGAGTCTGAAAATCCTTACTGTGCCTTCTTGGAGCCATGAGTGGGTCAGAGATGGTGTCCATGAGTCCAAGGAGCATAGGGTAAGTGGACTCTGAGCTCCCTGCCTGGGTCCTGGGACCATGTCCTCTCCACCACCACTCCCTGTCTCCCCGGAGCAGGTCAATGCTGTACTCACTTCCTGTGCCAGGAAACCCTTGTGATGTCACAGTGACCTGAACCAATGAGGAGAAAGGTGATGGTCACATGGTTGCTATCTGTGGAGCATCTACTCTGGGCAGGTCATTTCCTATGAGCTTAGCCTGAGCTCACACAGAAACCCCATGTAGAAAGGGGAAATCTACCAGATTTATATATAAAGAGCCAAGGACAGTAAGTTTGATTTCTATCATCAGGGAAACATTCAAGAGGCAAATGTCAACTTGTTTAGGCAGAAGCTGAGCTACTGAGTCCACATCTGACCACCTAAAATCATATCTGAGGTGGTGGAGGAATTCATGGTGGAGAAGGCCTTAGGATGCATGCACTTGACTCTGATGCTGAGCCTCATGCTCCATAATGGAACCACTGTGTGATCCTTACTTCATCCAAAGGAAATGAAGTATCTCAAAGACTTCTGTACTTCCATATTAATTGCAGCATTATTCAGAATAGCCAGACATAAACACTTAAGTGTCCATAATGGATGGATGAATAAAGGAAACACCATATGTATACTCAGGAGAATATGGTTCAACCATAAAATGGAAGAAATCCTTTCAATTGTGACAACGCAGATGGAAATGGAAGTCCCCACGTAAGTGAAATTAGGGAGATTAAGACAAATGCCACATGATCTCACTCATATATGGAATCTAAAAATGTTAATTTCATAAAAATAAAAAGGGTGAAATAAATGGTGGTCACCAGGGACTGATGTGGTTTGTGGGAGAGATGTTATCCAAACATCCAAGGTTCAGCTAGATAGGAGGAAGAGTTCAAGAGATCCACAGCATGGCGACTCTAGTTAGCAACAGAATCTTTAAAAATGCTGAGTGGACCACCACAAAAATTATCATGTGAAGTGATGCACCTGATAATTAGCTGTATTTAGTCATTCCACAGTGTATGTGTTCTTGAAAACATTATGTCATACTCCATAAACACAATTTTTCCATTAAATAAAAGAAGAGAGATCCACCATCCAAGATTGGCAGCCTCAATGCCAAGTGGGAGCTCCTTCAAAAGTACAATCTCTGGCCACACTAACCTGCCAATCACAACCTGCATTTCAACAAGATCCCCAAGTGATTCATATTCACACTGAAGTTGGAAAGATTCTGGTTGGGAAAGTGTTTCTCAAACTCCCCACTGTGGACTTTTATGCTGAATAACACTATTATGTGTGGCATCCTGTACTTTGCTGGCCAGTGAGCTGCATCCCTGGTCTCAACCCCCTAGGTTCAGTACAAATCCCAATACGTAACAACCCAAAACGTCCTCAACCACTGCCACCATCATCATGCCTGGTGGAAGACAGTGCCCTGGAGCAGGAGAACTGGGAACACCAGGAGGAAAGCCCATTATTATTCAGTTCATACCTGGGGGCAGATCTCGTAGCCTCTCTGGACCCTATTTGTACAGATGTAAAATGAGTCCATAACACTGTTGATCTCATATAGTGTACATCTGTAAAAATCAAATGAAACAATACTTGTAACATGAACTTCAGTCCATCTTACACAAAAAATCTAATATATCTCTAATAATGACCTAATGTTTTATAAATGAAGGCATAAAGCATAAAATTCCTAAGTATGTGTTTAAAAAAGCATGACTCCAAGGATTGTGGTAAGTTACCATGGCTTTATAATAAATGAATACAGTTCTTTCCCTTGATGAAGAGGGAACAGCAATTTTCTGAACATATTTGGAACTGTGTCCCTCTACAAGCCGGTGCTTGGGAGTTCCATGGAATCTAGCAAAGACAAGTACCTCAGACACTGAAGGAAATTGTAGCTAAGGATTGGGCAAAAATGGTAAGAAGTCTAGATCTCTGGAAGGTAGAGGATTTTATGGACAAAGAAAAATGAAGACTGGATTCCTGATTGCCCTGATCTCTTGGGAACATAGAATGAGCAGGAACATTTTCCTTTCTGCTCAGACCAATGTCCCCCAGGGAAGTCAGGTGCTCAGGGGATGGAGTGGTAAGAGGAATTGTACCTAATGAACAGAGACAGGGAGCTACAAGTAGATGCCCTGATGTTGTCCCTCAGAATGTGCAATCCCAGACTGAACAGCAGGACATGGTGGTTTGCTCTGGAGTCCTAAGTCTGACTCGAGGGTCAGAGCTTCACTCCTCATGCTGTCTTGTCTGGGGACAGAGATTCGATCTCCACCATCAACTGGGGAGGAATCCAGACATCCACAGGGAGACCTTCTCAGAGACCCATCCATGTATGTCTAAGACCCTGGTAGGTACTGCTGGAAATGCTCAGCCAGAACAGAAGCTGATAGAATTTACCTGAGGTCACTGAGAACGCAGCCAGCCCAGCCCAGAGCTGAGAGAGCTGTGTGTCTGTGTGCCAACTAACTCCTCTGCAACTTGTTTAACCTATTAATGAGCAGACTCTCTTAGACTCTGCAGTGCCTACCTCATTCTTGACAACTATATAACAGGAACAGAGTCAGTTGGATGAGAGTGGAAAAGTGGTGTAAATTATTTTCCATAAAAGAGAATATATCCAGGGAGTTCCCCAGTAGCAGGTTAGGCAAAATGAGTCTTAGGTGTAGCGGGTGCACAATGAGGCAAGGGTTTTTCTTTCTTTAATTTTCAGTCTGGAGTGTATTCGAGCCCATTTCCATATTCATTATAAAGGTGAGACTAATGAGCTCTTACAAATACTAACTTGCAACAATGCATCAGGAGACATGCATCTCACAGAATCTTCTCTCATGCTGGGTGTTCACATGAACAAAATAAGTTTTATTTGATAGATTAAAGTAGAAGCTAAAGGGATTTATTTTGCAATTCTTTCCTTATTGCACAAACAATACATTTTTTAGCTCGTTAGCCTTTTTTTCCCCCTCGTTGTAATTGGAAATCCTTTGCTTTTCTAGAATCTGGGGGTCTTTATGTTCTGAGTTCAAAGAAACAATTGGAAGTTATTTTCACTAAGTTTGCTGTTTGCCATTTAGTTCTTTTATATATGTATTGACATTTTGAGAGGGAACATATGAACTTATGAATTTCACAAGGCCACACCTATGAGTTGGTAACATTGCTCCATTGCTTCTTATGTTTACAGTTCTTCTTCATGATCTGTAGTAATCAAGTTCCTTTTATACCACTCTGTATCTCAGTACTTATATGTTTTTCCTTATTACTCCCTTTTTGCCTTTGGTTTTGGTTCTATTATTATGAGCAGCAATCACCCTCTGCCCTCCTGTGAGACGTATTCTATTGCACTCAAGTGAAGGTTGCCTGTGTCTTTCTAATGAGCACAGGCTTCATACACAGGAGTGTCATTACATCTACAAGATCTCCTCTCTGCACAGTTGGAATAGGCTCCGGGCCTCCCGGGTTTACTGCTGGGAATAGATGAGGAGATTCTGGAACACACCTGGCCCAGGTGCCTGGCAGGAACTCAGGACGGGAGCTGTGGCCAGGCTATAACCAAGGTGGCTACGCAATTCCATCATTCTTAACCTTAGGTCCACAGTCATGAGCATATCTGGATCCATTCAGGTTTTTACAGGGTCAAGTTATAACTTTGGATACCACTTCTTTCACTGCTCCTTTAAAAAAAGTAGGTTTTATCATTTTATTTCCAGGTTTTTGTCAATACTGAATTAGAGACTTGTGTTGAAGGAATTAAATAATTGTTGTTTTAGTTCTTTTGATGGAAATTTGATTTTAAACTTTCAATTTCATTTAATGACCTTGTTTTGAAACCATTTATTCATCTGTGTAGAAACTCTAAATTTATTTCTTTAATTTTCTCTATATCAATGCCCTTTGAAAACATAAAATGAACAGAACAGGCAGACTCTCTTCTTGTGTGGACCATACATTATAATGGCAAATATAGACTCCACGGAAATAAATGTGTGCATGTTATAGAGGATAAATCCTCTGAGGACAGGTGACAGAACGTCATGAGAGGTGCAGGATTCTATGGAGTTAGTCTAGATCAGCACCTCAGCTCATGTATTCCAAATTGGGAATGATCCTTTTAACACACTGTTGACCTCATTTTGCAATTATTTCGTTGAAGATTTTTGCCTCTATGTTCATCAAGCACATTGACCTGAAATTTTTTTTTTCTTGTTTAGTCCTTGTCAGGCTAAAGTGAGGTCATTACAATATAGACCCCCTCCCCCCCGATCCTAACCAAGAGCGAGAAACAAGGAGGAGTCCACTTTGGTGCACAGGACACCTTTGAAATCAGAACAATGTGTGATTCTGCATACATGAGATTTTTAACATGGTCACACTCAGAGACACACAGAAGAGAAGGGTGGTGTCAGGGTGTGGAGTAGGGAATGTGGGCTTTGTGTTCCTGGGTGGAAAGTTAAAGTTGTATATGGAGATTAATGTCCAGACACCTGCTAGACAGCATGGAACCAGCACTAACAACAGGGTATTATTCATGTGAAAATTTGCTATCAATGTAGACCTCAGGGTAAGTGTTCTTGTCAGAGGAAAAACAACAAAATGATACAATAGGGACCCAGGGACACTCTTGGAGGTGACGGACGCATCTATGACACTGAAGTGTTGAAGGGACGGCCATGGTTCACACATGTCTGAATTCACCCTCTCGTCCGCATAAAGCATATGCAGTTCCTCGGGGGTCTGCTCCCTCAGTAAAGCCGCCCCCAGCAGCAGTCAGGAGAACAAAGGCCCCTCCTGAGACTCTCGGCATCTCCACGGCAGCAGGAAGGCAGCTCCTTCCTCAGCATTCACAGACGGGGCCTCTCCTCCTCCTGCCTGGCTCACTCTGGCTGCCACCCTGGCTACCTTTGGAACCTGTTGCAGAAAGCACCATCCTCAGGTCTCTGTGCCACTCGGTCCTTCTGCCAGGCCCAGGGCTCTGCAGACCACCTAGGGGCACCCTCCTCTCCTGCAGGCCTCTGCTCAAGCATCACCCTTGACCTCTCTTACCTGGACCCCCATAAGGATAGCATCTCCACCTCCTTCCCTTCCTACCTATCCATGTTTGATTCATAGCAATTACACCATCTGTATATTATGTGCATATATTATGAGAATGCTCAATTTATTTTTAACAGTTTATAAATTTGTAATATTTATAAGTATGTACTCAGTAATGTGTTCTCCTGTATGTACAAATCTATCTCCTCCCACAGGTATCCTCACTTCATGGAAAAAACCTCAGAAACCTTCTTCCAGTGCTGTTGCTTTTAGTGACTGTCTACCTTCATTCTTTCTCACGACTGGATCTTAGGCACTTTTATTTTTCAGCACCTGTGCCCCTGGTCCAGCCAATGCCAGGAACAGGATCAGAACTCAATGTCCTTCCTCAAGGACATGGAAGAATTGCTCACTGAAAATGTAGAATATACACCATGCTGAAGAAAATCCATAAGGACTGAAACTCCTAAATCAGTTAATTAGGGAACCAATCTCCTAACTAAGGATGGCACTGGGGTCACCCTAAAGGGGGCTAGGTACAAAAACTACTCATGTTTAATTTTTTCTCTTCACAGCACATGGAACCAAAAAATTTTACACACGTTTCAGAATTCATCCTTCTGGGATTTTCAGAGGACCCAGAACTGCAGCCCCTCCTCTTTGGGCTTTTCCTCTCCATGTACCTGGTCACTGTGCTGGGAAACCTGCTCATCATCCTGGCCACCATCTCAGACTCCCACCTGCACATGCCCATGTACTTCTTCCTCTCCAACCTGTCCTTTGTGGACATCTGCTTCACCTCCACCACCGTCCCAAAGATGCTGGTGAATATCCAGACCCAGAGCAAGGCCATTACCTATGCAGGCTGCATCACCCAGATGTGCTTTTTTGAATTATTTGTAGGTTGGACAACTTCCTCCTGGCTGTGATGGCCTATGACAGGTATGTGGCCATCTGTCACCCCCTGCACTACACTGTCATCATGAACCACAGGCTCTGTGGATTGCTGGTTTGGGTGTCCTGGATCATGAGTGCTCTTCATTCCCTATTACAAAGTTTAATGGCACTGCGACTATCGTTCTGCACAGACTTGGACATACCACATTTTTTCTGTGAAACTAATCAGTTGGTTTATCTTGCCTGTTCTGACACTTTCTTAAACAATATGGTGCTGTATTTTGTAGCTGGGCTGCTGGGAGGTGGCCCCCTCGCCGGCATCCTTTACTCCTACTCCAAGATAGTCTCCTCCATACATGCAATCTCATCAGCTCAGGGCAGGTACAGAGCCTTCTCCACCTGTGCTTCTCACCTCTCCATGGTCTCCTTATTTTACTGCACACTCCTGGGAGTGTACCTCAGTTCTTCTATTGTCCAAGATGCAGACTCAAGTGCAACAGCCTCAGTGATGTACAGCGTGGTCACCCCCATGCTGAACCCCTTCATCTACAGTCTGAGGAATAAAGATATCAAGAGTGCTCTGAAAAGACTCTTTGAGGAAGAAATTATTAAAAGGCCCATTTTCCTGGGTCTTAAAAATTGCTTTTGATCTCAGGGCTCAAAGCCTCAATGCAAAAAAATCACAACATTTTGATCTGATTTTAGATTCTATGACTAGTTCCTTCTATTCATTCTCTGGAGTTTTTCTTTGATTTCAATTTCTGTACAAAAGTTAAAAAGCACATCCTGCTAAGTTTTCAGCTCCCTCTGAGATCTGAACAGTTTATCATTTTCAATCCTGGATTAGAGATATTGGAAGTTCACTTTTATCTTGTGGGATGGATGACATGCATTTCTGAAAATCATTCTTAAATGACAGATCATACCCAGTAATTTTTCTTTGGCTGATACTAAAACACAGTCATGCATGGTACTCCTCCTATGAAAAAATGCATTTGACAATTAAGACAGCCTGTCCCATCCTGTACTGGAGGGAATTCCAAAACTGCAGTTTTGCCCTCGTGGGTCCCTCCTGCCTCCCTGTGTCCCCGTCTCAGTTGCTCTTCCTGATGATACAGATTCAAACAGACCAGTGAGCTTCATGGCTGAGCATCAGCTTTTCTTCTCACTGTTGGTACACTGCTCTCGTGCTCAGCTTGGTGAGCATTCTCTACCACAATCACTGGCGAAGCTTATTTTCAGATACTTGTCTCCACTTGAATTGTGACACGGAAAGAAAAACTTGAAATGACAGTATAATTACTTCGGCCTCAGAATCAGAAAAGACTTTAAGATGAGATAAACGTCTGCATTACATGTTGTCTTATTATGTAAAATACATCTTTTCATACTGCGAATAGGATCACTGAGGTGTGGGAGGTTGGTGTTCGTGTATCTGGGTTTACTCACTGAGGATTGGTCGGCACTTTTCATGTTGCATTATTGAGTCATCTATTTGTTTCTGCTTAACAATGTCCAGTGCTACCTAGAAATGCAAATCCTTCCATTGATCTAAATGAAATATCCCACCCCCCCCCCGTTTCTGAATTTCGCCACTAGCACTAGAAGGGTAGTAAGTGAGCAATACCCATGTCCTCCATTATGTGCGTCCTTCAGGCTCAAATAACTTCAGTCTTCAAGATCAAGGGCTGACTCACAAGGGAGCTTTAATTCCTGCCCCATCGTGTGGTTTCCAGCCACAGGTTGTCCTGCCAACATGTTCTATTACTAAGCCAGGCTCAGAAAACCCCTCACCAGGTAGTCCCATCTGGTGATAAAAGCCTCATTAAACCATTTGCGTTGAGGACCACTTGTTCTGCAGCAATAGCTAGCCCTTACAATAAAAAAAGGGAACAAATCTGAGGATAATTGTAATAAAGTGCCAGTGTGCATTTTTGGTATTTGTTCTAATTTTGAAGACAATATTCACAGTTGGATACAAAAGATGGGGTATAATAATCACAGGTTGCTCAGGTATAACCAATTAGAACAAATTAAATTTTTTTTTAAAATCACAGGTTGCAGGGATGAGGGTTTGGACACCTGTGGGGACTGTACTTCTGTCCATCACATCCACCATCCACCAAGCAGCTCTGACCTAAGGCAGCTCATGCACATGTGCACACACACACACACACACACACACACACACACAAAATCACTAACATGATTCTCACCTTGACCACTGGCTTGAATGAAGTGTCCAGCCAACTTTTCTGTGGCAGCCGTCAGTGACAACAAAGGAGCAGGTGTGACTGTCTCCCAATAAAACTTCACTTTCCGAGACCCAAACTTGAACCTGATGCAAATCAAAACCACGATGAGATGCACTTCACACCCCAAAATGAATATAGAGAAGCGAAGACTGCATAATCCCCCTTGGAGGTGGAATCTAGAACTGCTGAACTCTTGCAAGTGGAGAGTAGAGTAATGGTAACCAGGACAGGGATGAGCAGGAGGGCAACAGAGGTTGTCAAAGGGCACAAAGGAGGAATGAGTCCTGATGTTCTGCTGCATACTAGAGAGACTAAAGCTGATCAGCATGTAATCGTCTTTTTAATCTAGAAGATTTTGAATGATCTCAGTGCAAAGAAATGATACATGTTTAAAGTGGTGCATGTGTCCATTACCCTGAAATGATCATCACACATTATTGACAAAAGTTGTCAATAAGTAGTATAAAAAGTAACAATTTTTTGAAAAAGAAAATAATAATATTGGTGAGGATGGGGAGAATTTGGAATCCTCATACACCACTTCTGGGAATGTGGAATGGTCCAGTCACTGTGGAAAACAGTTTGGCAGTTCCTCAGAAAGTTAAATAACATCACCCCAAAGAACAGAAAACCGGGACTCAAATAGATGCTTGTCCACCAATGTCGATGGTAGCATTATTTAGTGCTAAGTTGCTGAAGCTGGCTTTAAACTTGCAATCCTTCTGCCTCAGCCTCCTGAGCTGCTGAGACAAAGAGAAATTTATATGTTCTTAACTGAAAAAGAAAAAAAATAGCTAATAAATACACAGTCATTGAGGAAAGTGAAATTAATTTGAAAAAACAAGGAGTTAATATTTCATTCATTTAGGAAAATCTACCAAGTTGCTTATATTCAATCATTGTTAGACCAGGGTGAAAAGGATATCCCTACATGGTAGGTACTGGAGTAAATTTATGTGGACACTTTATTCAGCAATTTGGTACAGTTATGAAAATTTAAGCTGTGTACACCTAAGGCCCAGAAATCACACTTCTTTTAATCTAGCTTACATTAAACAATCCTGTGTTCACAGAAAGCTATTTTTAAGGTTTACTGCAGTATATTTGCAAGAATAAGAAATTCCACAACCTACAAGCAACTATCAATAAAGAATAGCAAAATAAATAGGGTATGCCAGTATAAATTTTTAAAATAGGCTACATCTGTCCATAGGATAGCTCTTATACTGATATAAAAAGATCTCCAATACACAAAGTTAAATGGCAAAGGCAAGCTGAAATATAATACATATGTTATTATCAAGTTAATACTTACAGTATAATATTGTATCTTTTTACAGGTGGAAGGTGAAAAGCCTAAGGTTAGGAACAGTGATTTAAAAGTATAACAGCTGCCATTGGTAAGATGAGATTGTTTTCAACAGTGCCTATCATTATTAGTATTATTTAAATGTTACAAGTATTGGCTTAGGACTTGTAAGGGAGAACACACATTATATTCATAATGGATGAGATTTCAGCTGAGCAAACTCAGATTGGGACAGGAAGCAATGCAGAATTTGGTGTAATCTGGGGGTAGGGGCATTTAAAATTACAGTGCATGCAGAGCACACTTGGACTTTTAACAATAAAGTCCGCAAAGAATAAGGTGTCTTCCGGGTATTTGGAAGACTAGTTTAATTTTTCACAGCAATTACTTGTTTTTCTTTCAATGTGATTATGAATGATAAATACAGAAAAAATTAATGCTAAAATTTATAAAGAGCAAGAGTAGCATGGGGACCCAGGTGGCTCTGCAGGAACTGCCTTCTTGGATTTTTTGGGTGTGAGGGTTGGGAGCTCCAAGTCTTGTCTCAGGTTGGGGAGCTGGTGCTCTGGGTGGAAGGGAAGCAGTAAGACATGAGCTTACACAGACTCACCCTCTCCTGCCCTGGAGGAGAGTCATGTCTTTACTTCTTTACTTCTCCTGACCCCCCATCTACTGAAACTCCACTTTACTTCTCCTGACCCCCCATCTACTGAAACTCCAAGTTCTTTATTTAATCATGAGACTTGTTTTAATGTAAATTATACAAGTAAGTCTACTAACAGATCATAAACAGATAAGTCGGTTCATTCTGAACCAAGGTCCTTAGAGGGACAAGAAGACTAGTAGAATGATCCTTCATGTTTGAGGCTTCTAGTACACAGCGTCACACCTTCCCATATCAAAAGACTCAAGAGTCGCCCCCAAGGAAACTTCAGCACAATTACCACCCATACTCAGCAAATATTTGGAAAGAGACCTCTGAGTTCTGAGAAATCCACCTCTGCTAGGAGGAAGAAAGCATATAGATCAGTGATTTCCTAAATGTGGTCCTCTTAGTCACGAGTCATATTTAAACAGGAAGTATTCTTAACTCAGACCAGAACTGAAAGTCCCCTGTGCCTGGACTTGCTGGCCTTTGCACCATGAGAAGCAGATGTCCAAGACTGCTGCCAGGTAAGTCCAGTCATGACATTGGTGACAGACAAGAACGAGAGCCAGGGGCCACCCCTCCAGTCCTTTGCTTCATTTCTGGCTTGTTTCTCACTGTCCCTACAAGAGAGAGCAGAGAAGATAGTTTTAAAGGATATCAGCTCTTTTTTTTTTTTAATTAAGTTCTCCAAGGAGAAAGTTAGTCCTAGAAAGTTACTCCCTAGTGCAAACTTTGGGACTTAGTGGGAATTCCTCATTATATTCCCCGTAGGCAGCAGGTTCCAGACCTTGCTAGGCTCAGGCCCCGTCCCCTCCCCCAGACCCTCTGGGAGGTGCCACCTGGGCTCTCTCTGAGGGATGGACAGGTCCAGAGAAACAGGACCAATGGGGCACTATACAGAGAGAAGGAAAGACGATTATTTTAAGGCTATGGCTCATGCAATTGTGCAGGCAGAGAAGTCCAGGCTCTGCCAGGTAGGTGGCAGGTGGAGACCCAGGGAAGATCTGATGTTGCAACTGGAGTCCAAAAGCAGCCCAGGTGCACAACTCCCTCCTCCTAGGAGGATCAGTCCTATTGCTCGTAAGGCCTTCTATGGATCAGATGAGGCCCACCTACAGGATAGAGGCATTCTGCTTTACTCCAAGTCTCCACATTTAACGGGGTCTCATCTGAAGAATGCCTCACGCCGGCATCTAGTGTTTGACCAACTGTCTGAGTACCACCTCTAGATAAATCGAGAAAAAATGAACCATCAAAACCCCTAGACTTTATTTTAGGGATAGATAAACACTCTTCATCTCCTTGCCTGTCTCTCTCTGGTGAATAGCAAGGAGATATCTAAGGCCCTTTGACTTGAGGCGGGTCCCCCAGGATGTGCCCTGGGAGGGGGCAGCTGCCAAGCGTCAGGAACATCAGGAGGAGGGGCCCCTCCAGCCTGAGCCAATATGCCCACAGCATCTTCCTGTTGGGGAAGGGAATAAGTCACCACTGGGTCTCAGGACAGGCCATGGGCTGACAACAGTAGCATCGGATGTGGCTCTCAGGTGCCCCAGTCACAGTTGCAGCCTGGGTGGCTGGTGTGGTGTGTGTCCCTGAGAAAGGGGACAGGGCCAGAGAGCCTGAACGACCAAGCTGGGGACCTGAGAGACCCGCCGGTCCAGACCCTTCTCTCCTACCTAAAGAACACGATGTGCTAAACCCCCAGACACATTGGGGTTTGTTTCCACACAACCCTAGGAAGTGGGGCCATGTCGGCCCCATTCTGCAGAAAGGGAAACTGAGGCAGGGGCAGGGAGGCAACCTGCCTGTGCTCCAGGATCTGATCCAGGGCCGCCGGGCTCCAGCCTCCTGCCCACGGGCCAGGAAAGCCACGGCTGGAGCCCAGACCTTGCTAGGCTCAGGCCCCTTCCCGTCCCCCAGACCCTCTGAGAGGCGCTACCTGGGCTCTCTGAGGAATGGACCAGGTCCCAGCCCTGGGTGGGTCCGCGGCCCCCTGCCCTCAAATGCACGGCCTTCGGCCTCCTCTCCCTGCTGGGCCTGACCCGCCCTCTCTGTGTCGCAGCCCTGTGTGTCCTGCTGAGTCTCTCGAGAGCCGGAGCCCAGGACTCGGAGGGTGAGTGTGCTGGGAGCCGTGTCCCCAGCCGGAGCCTGGGGAAGGGCCCCTCCCCCAGCCCAGAAGGAGAGAGGCCTCCCCACAACCCTGGGTGCTCCTCCGGGACCACGCTGCCCCCTCCCAGCCTCTGACCAGTCTATGCCCCACAGCCTGTGCCAGCTGGTGCCCTCCGCACTCGGAATGTGTCAATGCCACCGCCTGTCGCTGCAAGCCAGGGTTTGCTGCTTTGTCTGCAGAGGTCTTCACGGACCCTCTGGAGATCTGTGACGGTAAAGAGGCTTGGGGCGGGGCGGGCACACCAGAGACTGCGGGGCATGGCCCAGTGCCAGTGGGGTCGTGGGTAATGGTCAGAGTCTCGGCCTTTGACCTCGAGACCATCATCAAAGACAGAAAAGAAAAAGGAAACAGGAAGAAGGTGGAGAGACCAGGAAATGTGCGTGGCTTCCTGCAGAGAGAGGACCTGGGCCCCAGGAGTTGGTCTCAGTCTGCCCTCAGGTCTGGGGAGGGTGACATCGAGCTTCTAGTCCACTCCCCACCTTGGCATTGTCCCCTGTGTCCAAACCGGGGGTGTCAGCCAGAGGACTGAGATGAACAGAGTAGATTGTGTGGTCTTCAGGAATGGCTTGCTCCAGCCAGAGCACAGCCTCAGCATTACAGCCCAGGATTCTCTCCAAGAGATTCTAACTCAACATCAGACCCCATGCTGGGGTCAGGTAGGGGACAGGAGTCTCTTCCCTGAGACCCATGGCCCTATTATGTTGCAGACATCAACGAATGTGGGCCACCCATGAAAGTGTCCTGTGGAAAATTCGCAGACTGCCAGAATGTGGAGGGGAACTATTACTGCACTTGCAGCCCAGGATACGCGCTCCTTTCTGGGGCAAAAACGTTCACCAATGCAAGTGAGAACACCTGTCAAGGTAAGGCCCACCCCTCGCCCGCCCTTGGCATGAAGATCAGGACAACAGGGCTGCTCCGGGGCAGCGCCCAGTTACCGCTTCAGCACCTGGACTCGGAGACGGGGCAGCTGTGCCTGCACCCGCCACCAGGGGAGGCAGGGGGTGAGGGCCAGGGCCCTCTGGAACCAGCTGCCTGGGCCCCATCCTGATAGCTGTGCCTGTGACGATGGCCAGGGTGCTCATCAGGAACCCTGTGAACTTGTGAGATGTGATGACATCATTGTGATTTTCTGTTTAAAAAGAAAACAAAAGCCCTGCACAGTGATCTGTGCCTGTGGTCTCAGCTACTGGGAGACTGAGGCAGGAGGATCACTGGAGGCCAGGAATTCAAGGCCAGCCTGGGAAACAGAGAAAGACCCTGTCCCAAGGAGGAAAAAGTGGGGGGAGAAGTAAAAAAAAAGAAAAAGAAAAAAAAGAAAGAAAAGAAAAGAGAAACCACAGGAAAGAGCCCCTATGTTCTAAAACTAAACACAAAAGCAGAGGCTGGGGTGCAGCTCCCGGCAGAGCGCTTGCCTAGCAGAGCGCTTGCCTAGCAGAGCAAGGCCCTGGGCTCCCTCCTGGCACTGCCAAAAACCAAAACCAAAGGTGGCTTTGCTCTCAATTCACTATGTGACTTCAGACAAGTCACTTCACCTCTCTGTGCCTCTGTTCGCCCATCTGTAGAAGGGGAGTCGTGGGCTGGGGCGTAGCTCAGGGGTAGAGCACTTGTCCAGCAGGCTCGAGTCCCTGGGTCAGGCCCCAGCACCAGGGGCGGAAGTGGGGAGGGGAGCCATAGGTGCTTCCTCATAGAATTGAGGGACATGAGGTCCAAAGGCACTTGGCAGGTCCTGGTTCACAGAAAGTGCTATTTCAGCGATGGCTTTGGACTTCAAAAGGGCCTGGGCCCTAGGAGTTGCTCTCAGCCTGCCCTGAGGTCTGGGGAGGGCGATGCTGAGCTTCCAGCCCATCCCCACCTCAGCATCCCCTGGGTCCAGATCCAGGGCTGCAGCCAGAGGACTGAGATGCACAGGGACCACCTCACGTCCTCCATGCCCCCAGGTCACAAGGGTTGGGGTCCAGAGAGATACTCCCGTGGCATCCGAGGGTCAAGGCCCTGGTGTACCCATGTGGTGCCCGCTGCACGCACACCGTCCCACCAGCACAGAGAGGCAGGGTGGTAGGAAGGCCAAGCTCAGATGCAGGGATCAACTCTTGGGGTCCAAAACCTGGATTGGTCATCAGTTAGCAGCATCGTATCAGCATAATCGCTTCCTCTCTCTGAGCCCTGGGTATATCCTGCTATCCTGCCCCCCAGGAGCCTGGAACCCCCGAGATCCCATGAGGGCTGTGGCTGTCAGTGACTGGTTTCTTGGGGGATCCGGGGAGACGGGGAGGGAAGCCCAGGATTGTGTGTGAAGTGTGGAGCGTGGTGCAAGGACCCCTGGGGCGCCGCCACACCCAGTCAGCTCAGCTCCACCTCAGCCCCTCCACCTGGAGCACGTGCCTGCAGCCAGTCCTACCAGCTGGGAACAGAGGAGGAGACATCTGATCACCACGTGGGGGCAGGACAGGGGGCCCTTAGTGTGCATCCGCCCCTGTTCCAGGCCGGTCTGCTGCTGCTTCACACAGCCCAGGTGAGCAGTATCCTGCAGGTAGACCAGAAGCCCTCCCTGCCTCATCCTGACTCCATGAATCCTTCTGGGCCCTAAGAATCTTTGTCCCTTTCTGGAACACCCCGGCCCATTCTGCCATGAACTTTTACTCATTCCTGTCTTGGGTTCTTCTGAAGCTGTTGCTGTTAGCCTTTCACCTCCAGCTTCTGTTCTGTGGGTCCCTGGGACTCTCATAGGGGACCTGCTGCATGAGCATCTTCCTCTCCTATTTAGAGAACAGAGAGGGACGAGATGCCAGGAAGCACCCAGGGCCTCAGCTGGGGCTGCTGGGAGAAGCTTCCGCATTTCTTATCTGTGGCCAACTCTGATAAGGGGGATCTTCTGCCCGAGGAGGAAGCAGCAGACTCCCCTGGAGACGTGCTGGGGCACCTGGGAAAGGCCCATCAATGTCCACCTGCATTGCTGAGTGTCACACTAGGAGCTGGGGGTTTCTTGGGGATGATCAAGGGGTGCATTTGTGCCACGTGAGGAAACAGAGGTGGAAGCTGGCAGGGGGCTGGGGCCTGAGCACCTGGGTTTTTTGTGTTCTATGTTTTGTTTGTTTGTTTGGTACTGGGGATTTAACCCTGGGCACTTTACCACTGAGTCGCATTCCCAGACCTTTTAATTTTTTTTATTTTGAGACAGGGCCTCACTAAATTGCTTAGGGCCTCGCTGCTGTTGAGGCTGGTCTCAGACTTGCCTCAGCCTCCTGAGTCACTGGGATGATAGGCATGCGCCACCATACCTGGCTTGAGCACCTAGCTTTTGTTCTTGTTGCTGCTCTGTGGCAGGGGTTTTCTAAATTATTATAAAATATGCATACCATAAGATGTATCATTTTAACCACGTTCCAGTGTACTAGTTCTGTGGCACCGGGGACATTCGTGTTATACAACCATCTCAGTCATTCCTCCCCAGGAATGTTTTCCTGGGTTTTTTTTTTTTTTCCCCTTTATTTCTTTAACTGACAAATAAAAATATTGTACATATTCATCACGTACAGAATGATGTTTTGAAATAGGTATGCATACCGGGATGGCTAAATTGAGATGATTAGCGTATGCAATGCCTCACCTGCTTATTTTTGTGGTAAGAACACTTCAAATCTAATCCCTTAGTGATTTTTCAAGAATACAGCACATTGTCCAGACCCAGTGGTACAAATCTATATTCCCAGCAGCTCGGGAGGCTGCTGAGGCAGGAGGGTCACAAGTTCAAAGCCAGACTTCGCAATTTAGCAAGGCTCCAAGCAACTTAGTGAGACCCTGTCTCAAAATTAAAAATAAAAAGGGCTGGGGATGTGGCTCAGTGGTATTTGAAGACAGTCTACTGCCTTTTGTCACAGCGAGGGATGCCAAGCGTACTTTTCTCTGCCTGCTCCCCACACATGTTCCCACCCAGTTCCCACAACGGCCATTCCAACAGGCGTGAGGCCATGATTCGTCACCCCTCATTTCTAGTCCCCTGATGATCAGCAATGGCAAGTGTTTTCTTCTATGCCTCTGGGCCATTTGCCTACCATTTTCTGAGAAATGTCTATTCAGGTTATTTGCCCATTTATGAATGGGGTTAATGGTTTTCTTTTTTTTTAATGTTTTTTACTTGTAGATGGACACAATATTTATTTATTTTTATGTGGTGCTGAGAATCAAACCCAGGGCCTCATACATGCAAGGCAAGCGCTCCACCACTGAGCGACAACCCCAGCCCTGATATTTGATCAAGCTCCTTATTATATTTTGCATATTAACACCTAATAAGATGTGTGGTTTCAGCATATTTCTCCTATTCCTTAAGTTGTCTCTTTACTCTGTTGACCATTCTCTTTGCTTTACAAAAGCTGTTAGTTTGCTACAATCCCATTTGTCCACTTTTGTTGCCCGTGCTTTTGGGGTCCCATCCAAAAAACCACTGGCCAGATCAAAGTCATGAAGCTTTTCCCCTGTGTTTTCTTCTAAGTAGTTTCACAATTTCCAATCTTACATGTCACTATTTAATCTGAGCTCATTTTTATGTGGTCTGACATAAGGGCCTGGTTTCCTCCTGCGTTTGCATATCCAGTTTTCCCAAGACCATTTATTGAAGAGTTCTTTCCCCATTGTGCGTTCTTGATCAATCAACTGTAAATATGTGGATTTCTTTCTAGGCTTTCTATTCTATTTCCTGGGTACGTGGGTCTGTTTTCATACCAGTAGCACCCTTTTTTGACCATTACAGCTCAGCTCTACAGTACATTTTGAAGCCAAGGGATGGGAGATCCCCAGCTTTGCTCTTTCTTGAGCACCTGGCTGTGTCCTCAGGGGTTAATGATGAGTGTTGCTCTGGGAAGCTCTTGGCGATCATCCCCACCACCACTGCTTTGGCATCAAGGGTGGCCATCACTGCCCCTTTCTCTGAGTGGAAACCACCCGTAGGACCCCAGTAGTGGAAAGATTCCCACAGGGGAGGGTTCAGGGATGGCTGAGCCTCACTGCCACTCAACGATGGAGGGGGAGATGTAGATCCCTTGCTAGGCCCCCTCTGGCACAGAATCTGAATCTACACGTCCTTGGGCTCTGTGGTCCTCGGGACTTCCAGAGCAACCCAGCCTCAGCAGGTCCACCTGGGATCTTAGTCCTGTCTGAGTCTCACAGCAGCGTCAGGTCAAGCACTGGGATCCCTTCTCTGAGAGAAAACACAACTTTGGGAGGTGAGCCTTTGTCTTGTTGTGTTGCACACGTCAACAAATGTGGGCCAGGCATGACGATGTCCCATGGAAAGTAGGCAGACGTAGCGGGGCCAGAGCAGAGGGGCACTACTCCGCACACGCAGCCCAGGCTGTGTGCTCATTTCTGGAGCCAATTTTTTTTATTAATGACAGCCAGAACACCGGCAAAGTGGACCCTCCCCTCAGCCCCGCTCCCTATCGTAAGGTTTGAGGTTACCAGACCCTTTGCTGTGACATCTAGAAGGAAGAACCCTGGTTACAGGAGAGGTACCCTGGTCTGAGACAGGCAGGTGTGCATGTACCTGTCCCTACACAGAGGTAGCATGAAGGCCAGAGGCAGGCCCTGCAGCTGACTTCCTGGGTCCAAATCCCTACTGCACACCTGTTAGCTGCATTTTATTAGTCAAAACACTCCCTTTCTTCGAACTTGGTTTAACCATCTGTATTAAGAAGATGATAGTAACAGTGTCTACCTCCTGTGTCTTCCAGGAGGATTAAGAAAATTACAAGTGCCTTTAAGAGAGCCTGGCACATGGTGGGTGCTTACTCATCTTAGGCGCTTAAAAGCATTATTCCATGGTGCACCCACTTAAGGAGTTGCCCAGGGAGTTTGAGTCTTCCTGGGACCATGTCCCTGCTACTCAGAAGAAAGCTATTTCCACACAATTTGCTCCAGTCCTTGCCAAGGTCTTGCCTGACTCATGATCCCCAGGAGGAATAACTCCTGTTCATCTTCAGCTTTGCCTCCATTCCAGAGCAAGATGGTTAGACAAAGAAAGCTGCTTTGGGCATCCATGGGGCCAGATGGAATCCAGCAATGGGCAGGAAGGAGCCAGGACTCACCAAGAGAAATGTTAGTGCCAAGGACAGAGAGAAAAAGGAGGGTACATGAAGGTAGGAGGTACACCAGGCTAAACTGAGGATACAGGGTCCCTGTGGGTGCGCATTGTGCCATGTGTACACGCGCTGGCCAAAGGAAAATGCTTTGCTATGAATTGTCAAAAAGCTCCTCCTCTCCAGGAAGACACAGCCACATGTGATGCCTAGAAAGTGGGTGGGTTTTCAGCTCCTGCTTATGCACGTGCTTGGGCACCCTGAGGCAATGAGAGACCTAGACAATTGCACCTAGGGGTCGCAGATCCTTCTAAGCACAGACCCTCCTTCTCAGATGGTGGCTGTTGTTATTGAGGAGGTGCATTGCTGGGTTAGAAATAAGCCAGGGCTTCAGGGGTGAAGGACAGAGCTCATTCAGGTGGATGGGCACAGGTGAGCAGGGGTGAGGTCCCCTCCCAGTGGACTCCACAGGGAAAGAGCCGACTTCTGGTTTGGAAGAACCCTGCAGGTGAAGCCTCTGCTCAGTGAGGGGCTCAGCTGGGCCCTACTTCTACCCCTCCTCACCCTTCAACACTATGGTCTCCACTGTACCTGAAGATATAGCCACTGACCTCACAGTCCAGGAAGCCTACGATGGGCAGACCTGATACCCACTCCCTGGGTTCCTTGCCCCACCCTCTGAGGCATCTGAGAACTGTGAAAGACACTTGGCCGCCCATCCCCATTCACTCCCCAAGACCCAGAACCTGCGCAGAGGGCCACTTCTGGACTTTCAGGACACCCTGCTGACCAGCTGGCATCCTTTTTCCATGAACCGAAAGCGGGTGGAACTCAAGATATTTCAGGAGCCCGCGGCGAGCACAGTCCAGCGCCATTCTGTCCTCTTGCACTGTTAGTGGCTGCCGGGATGAGACCTGACCGTTTCCACAGGGGCTCAGCCACACCTGGAACACTCTCTGGTCCCCCAGCCACGATGGACCCAGGGACCCGGTCCAGAAATACAGGAGGAAGGAGTATCAAGGGTAGGCCCCAGTTTCCAGCCAACACTCCTGCGGGGAGAAGATGCGTTTCTCAACCACTAGCTCCTCAACCTCGCCCTTCTTGGCCACGCCCCCACCAACCGTGCCCTCGTTAACCACGCCCACAACCACGCCCTTCTTGGCCACGCCCTCATCGGCCACGCCCTTCTCCAGCGCTCTGCATCATTCATTTCACTGCCCTGCTCTGCATCCTGACTCCCCACTAACTTTGGTCCACTTGAGGGCACTGGAGGATGGTGTGGCAGGGGTGGGCAGGGTGACATCTAGTTGGGTGGAGGAAGATGCTCCAGTCTGGAACACACAGCGAGAGGGTGACACCGAAGACCACTGCCCAGCCCCAACCCGCTCCAAAGAAAGTCAACCCAGATCTCAAGGGGATTGACTACTGGGAACAGAGAGATGCTGGGTCCCACTCAGTAGGCCCACAGGTCTGTGTCCCTGGTGGAGTTGAAGGACAGATGGCAGAAGTGCCTGCCACCCTCCCTATCAGCACAGCTCCACTCTCTGCCGCTGTCTTCACCCACAGCTGGCCTGGATAGAACATGGATGCCTTCATGGGGGTCAGGAGGACACCAGCAAGGTCCCGGGGCTGCCTGACTGGATGTCGACCCTGGCCTCTCTGGCATGGTCCTCACTCCTGTCCCTGCCATTGATCTTGTCCCAGTGAGCCTGGCTCAGGGGCGGATCTCAGTTCATCTCCTTGGAGCTGGGCTCCCAGAGCTAGTGGGACGAGAGGGCACTGTCCTGCTAGGTCACTGGGACCCCAAGGAAAACTCAGTCATCGAGCAGCCACGCTAGCAGAATCAGGCCAAAGGCCCCCCTGGAAGCCAAGACCCGCCTCGGGAGCTCAGAGCTTCCCAGCACACAGCTCCAGGAGGACCCATCTGGCCTCTGCTCCACGTCCTCAGGCTGGGACACAGGAGGCCATGACACCCTGCCCCAGCTGGGAGCTTCCCAGGGAGGCAGAGGGCACAGGGAGGAAGCAGCGTCTGGAGACCATGCCCACCATGGAGTGCTTCCTTGTGGATTAGGAAAGGCTCCTGGGGGGCCAGCGGGGTCCTCCTGGTGCTTCCATGCCAGGAAACCGGGACGAGCGGCAGCCTGGGCTGACAGCCAAACCCTCTGATCACCAGGCTCGAATATGGCCCAACCAGCCCCCGGAAGCTGCCGGCTGCCGGCATCCTCCACCCTCCCCTTCCTCTTGCAGACGTGGACGAGTGTAAGCAGAACCCCAGAATCTGCAGGGACCACAGCACCTGCACCAACACTCAGGGCAGCTATACCTGCAAGTGTCTGCCTGGCTTTGAGCTCAACTTGACAGAACCGAAGCTGTGCACAGGTAGAGGCCCCAGGAGGACAAGTGAGGTTGGACAGGAGCCTGGGTGCAGCCCAGGCAGGTCTTGCGCCAGAGGGGGGCGACCTACAGGTTCCCACAGGTCAAGGTCATGGACTCTGCCTATGGATTCTGCTCCCAGGAACCTCGAACCACAGGGCAGGGAGGTCGCAGGGCCTTCTGGGCCCGAGGGTCCTGGTGGAGGCCCCCAGACCTCAGCTCCCTCCTCATCTGTCGCGTGAGAGTAGAAGAGAGAAGCACTCTCAGTTCGGAGAAGGGAGCCTCCACCGTGGCCGGAAAGGGAGCGGCCAGAGTCCTTGGTCAGGAAGTTCGCCCCCTGGCCTCAGTTTCCCTCCTGGCTCCACCTCCTGTAAACTGGGGACCAGGACCTTGCTGTGCCCCTCATGGAGGGAGGCCACCGTGAGGTGCTCTGAAGGGGAAGCTGAAGGTCGCTAGGTGGGGCACAGGCAGGGGTCCTTGGTTGGGGTGGCGACAAAATGGGGAAACGGGTGCAGCTAGTGGGGGCGTGGCAGCCGGTCAGGGGAGGGGCCTGACCCTCTGGCTTCGTCCTCAGATGTGAATGAATGCGCCCCTGGACTCAACCCGTGCCACAAGTCCACCCACTGCCTCAACCACAAGGGCGGCTACCAGTGCCACTGCCGCCCCGGCTGGAAGCCGGTGCCCTGGGTCCCCCAACGGCCCGAACACGACCGTCTGCGAAGGTCCGAGCTCGGAGGCCACACCCAGACCCACAGTCCAGCCCTGATCACAGCCCTCCCGGGCACACCGACCAGACCCCGTGCTCGGGCGCCTGCGCCAGCCCCGATGCTCCCGGGCTGCCTGCAGAAAGACGAGGTCCCGGGAAGGAGCTGGGGTTCTGACAGGAGGCTCCGGGGACCCGGGCAGCAGCCAATAACTAACGGGGTGACGTGCTTCCACACCTGTACAGGGCAGGCCTGGGGCGCACCAGGCCTCACATGCTCCCTGACCCCGCGCCTGCCACGCCAGGGTGTGGGTCGCCAGGTGGCAGCACCGCAGCCCAGGCCGGGCACTAATGGCAGGAAGAAGGGGTGGAGCTCGGAAGGCAGAGAGCAGCTGGTTGTGGCTGGGCCGGGACCGACCCCTCTCTCTGTGTCCCCAGATGAGGATGAGTGCAGCTCCGGGTGGCATCAGTGCCACAACTCCACCATCTGCCACAACACCCTGGGGTCCTACAAGTGCCTCTGCCACCCAGGCTGGGAGCCGATCCTTGGGCACCTCAATGGCCGGAACAACACCGTCTGCCAAGGTGCCTGGCCTGCCCTGACCCCAGATCCTTCCACACACACATGCACAAACGCACGCGCGTACACGTGCATTCCTCCTAATGAACCACTGTCCTGTTCCTGCAGTCAAGCCCTTCTTCACCTGGCTGCTGCCCCCCGGAGTCAAGAGCCAGGTGAGCAGCCCCAGGCAGGACAGGGAGGTGGGACTCCCTGGCTCAGTGCTGGTCATCCCTTGGCCCTGAGCCTCCCACCCACCCATGGACCCTCATCTCACCTCCCCAGAGTCTGTCCCGCTTCTTTGACAAAGTCCAGGATCTGCACAGGGATTTCAACCCAATCACAGCCAAGGACACAATTCAGGTAAGGGTAGGATCCTGGGAAGCAGGTGGAGACCTCCCAAGCTGGTGGGCAGCTTTGGTCTGGGTGGAGGGGGACAGGCCCAAGTTCAGTGGGGTCCTGGTCTGATCTGGCGGCTCTCCCAGGGCTGGCAGAAGAGGACACTGGAGGCCACACACCTGATGGACGCCCAGGTGCACTGTCTTTCCTCTTGCTCTGATCCTGGTCTTTGTTTTTTTGTCATCCTTGACATTTAAGGATGGAGCTGACCTCTGAGGAGCAAGGGCCATCCAGAAAGTCCCAAACAGTGCTGTCTTTAACCCAGCTGGACAGTGTCTGGGGTCTGTTCTCTGGGGCTGAGTGGTCAAGCTCTTCACGTGGTCCTTCTGACCCAAAGCCACTGGCTCTGTGCCCCCTTCCTCCAGGGGCTCATGCAGGGGGTGGATGAGCTGCTGGAGACCCCTGGGGACCTGGAGACCCTGCCCGCCTCACAGAAGCACTGTGTGGCCACACACTTGCTGGCAGAGGTGGAGAACACACTGATAACCCTAAGCAGGGCTCTGCCTGAGGAGACATCAACCTTCAGTTATTCTGCAGGCACACGTAAGTCCCTGGGTCTGCGCCAGGCTCCTGGTCCGTACCTCACTCCTCTTCAATCTCACTAGAGCTGAGGGACCACAGCTGTATCTCAGAGTGACTCACATAAGCAAATTGCAACAACTTAAATGCGTAAAACCACAAATAAGATACACTTACAGTATAGTATGAATTCTCAGCATAAGATAACAATAATTTTAGGTAGCAAAATTGAAAAACAGCTTCAAAAACTAATTTGGAGGCATAGAAATTAATCTCACTCAATATTTAAGAAAGATTTGTTTCATTATGGTAAAATCCACAGAACAAAATTCGCCATTTAAGTTTGCCGTTTAAAATTCACCAGTTCTATGTTTCACTGGAATCAAGAACATTCACAAACTTATGCAGCCACCCACCTCCATTTCCAAAACATTTTCACCACCCCAAAAGCAAGCATGGTACTTCCTCAGCTGTCATTCCTCACCCCTCCCTGCCCCCAGCCCTTGGCATCTGCTAATCTGCTTGCTGTCTTAATGGATTTACCTAAACTATGCATTTAGTATAAATGCATGCATACAATATGTGACCTGTTCATCTAGCTCCTTTCACCTGGAATAATGCTTTTGAGCATGGCATACCATCACTTCATCCCTTTTCATGGCTGAGTATTATTCCATCTTATGGGTGTTTTGTTGACCCATTCAGCCACTGATGAACATATGGGTTGGTTCCACATTTTGGCTATTGCAAATAGCGATGCTAAGAATATTGATGTATGAGTGTTTGAATAACTGTTCTCAGTGCTTTGGCGTGTCTACCAAGGAGTGAACTCACTAGGTAACCTGGTAGTTCTATGTTCGGTTTGGGGGGGAACTGCCAGACTGTTTGCAAAGTGGCCACACTATTTTATATTACCACCAGAGGGGCGCAAGTGTCCCTCTCCACAACCTCAGCAAAACGTGTTACTTCCATTTCATTTGGTTTTTATCATGGCCTTTGTAGTGTATGCGAGGTGATGTCTCCTTGTGGGTTTGACTTCTCCCTGTTGACTGGTGACGTTTAACATCTTTTCTTGTGCCTCTGGGCCATTTGTGTATCTTTGTGGAAAAATGTCTATTCAGATCTTTGTGCATTTGTGATTGGGTTGGTCCTTCAGTTGTTGGGTCATAAGAGCTTCTTATACGTTTTGACAGCACGTTGAGATGTGCAGTTTGGAAATGCTTTCTTCCATCCCGTTAGATTATCTTTTCATGTCTTTGGAAATCATTTCACTTTAATGTCAGATGTTTTAAATTTTGAGGAAGTCTACTTTATCTATTCTCTCCACCTTGCTTGCACATTCAGTTTCATATCCAAGAATCTATTGCCAAATTCAAGTTCAGAAAGATACCACCGTTTCCTCCTGTGGGCTTCAGTTCTTAGATGTAGGCCTTTGATCTGTGTTGAGTTAACCCTCCTGTATGGTGTGAGGTAGGGGGTCCCACTTCCTTCTTTACTTGTGAGTATCCCCCATCAGTCACTGAAGAGACTATTCTTACCCACATTGAATAGTCTTGGCCCCCTTGCTGAATACCAACTGACCATAGGTGCATAGGTTTATTTCTGGACTCAGCTTCCCATCTGTCTTAACGTCAGCACCATGCTGTGGTGATACTGCTCATTTGCAGTCGGTTCTGAAATCAGGAGGTGAGTCCTTCAACTTAGATGCTATTCTTCAACAATGCTTTAAGCACTTGGATCTCTTGCAATGCCATGTTAATTTTAAGGCGAATTTTTCTATTTAAGCAAATTAGAATATTAGTGGGTTGTTGGGATATTGCTAGGGATGACCTTGACTCTGTGGATCTCTTTGGGGAGTGTCACCATCTTACCAACATAAAGTTTCCCAGTCCATGAACACAAGGTGCCTTTCCAATCATTTAGGGTCTTTAACTCCTTTCAATACCTTCTATAGTTCTCCATGTACAAGTCCTGAGTCTCTTATTGAAATTTATTCCTAATGTTTTGTTAGATGTTTCTAACAGATATGGGTCTCTTATTTTCTTTTCTTGTGATATCTTTGGCATCACAGTAATACTAGTCTCCAGAAATTATTAGGTGGTGTCCCCTCTTCTGTTTTTTGAAATAGCATAAAAAGGATTCATGTTAACTCTTCCCTAAATGGTTGGTGAAATTCACAATCAAAACCATCTGACCTCAGATGATCATTTAGGAGGTTTTTCACTATCAATTCAATCTCTTTACCCAATATAGGTCACTTCAGATTTTCGATTCCTTCTTGAGTCAGTTTTAGTAGTTCACGGGTCACTAAGAATTTGTCCATTTCATCCAAGTTATCTAATTTGCTGGTGCACAATTGCTCTTACTGTTATAACTTTGTAACTTCAGATTCCATACAGATATATGTATATACACATATGCATACACAACACATATATACACATATATATGAAATCTGAAGTTATGAAGGATTATATACATACATTATATACATATTGTGGTTATAGTGAATTGGAAGTTTCACACATATCCACATATATATCACATGATAGATGTGATATATATATGTGCATATATAATATTCACATGTACACACATATATTCCTAACATAACTCTTCTTATTCCCACAACTCATAGAACTGTCCCTAAAGGTGCAGAAGCAAGGAGACGGCAATGTCACCTTGAGTCAGAATCAGGCAAAGATGCAGCTGAACTGGAATCTGGCACAGGAATCTGGTCACACAGGTAACATCTGGGATGGGGAGAAGGTGGGAATGTCCATCTTTATGCCAGTACCATACTGTTTTGAAGAGGCCTCAGGGTGGGAAAAGATGCCCAAGGATGTGAAAATACAGAATTAAAGCTAAAGGGTGGTGTGGCGGGGGAAGAGGTCACAAGAGGAGTGTCCCAAGGTGAGGTGCTGGGGAGTGATGTTCACCGAATTGTGCTCCGTGCATGTGTGACCGTGTGACAAGTCCCACCACTGTGTGTGATTATAATACACCAACTCAGAAGACCACCTAAGGAGGAAGGGGCCCTGGTGGAAACCCTGAGACGCCCTTGGCCTCATCCTGCAGGCCCTTCTGTGGTGGGCTTCATCTCCACTCCAGGGATGGGCAAGCTAATGGCCGAGGCTCCCCTGGTCCTGCAGCCTGAGCAGCCAGTGGCTCCCCATGGGACACACAAGAACTTGCTGCCGAGAGTCTCGCCTGTCCTGCTCTCAGATGTCATCTCGGCCTTTCTGAGCAACAAAGACACCCAGAACCTCAACTCGCCAGTTATCTTCACCTTCTTCCACCGTGTGAGTGCGGTGGGGTGGGAAGAGCCCCAGGCCCAGCACACCTCGTTGTCCTTCTTAACCTTGAGGTTCAGTGGGGCTCCCCCACAGGTGCACCCCATCCAGGAAAGCCAGCCCTTCCCGGGCCAGCCTCTCTGAGCACAAAAAGACCAGCTCACACTTGTGTCCTGTCCCTGTAGCTGGTGACCCCGGAGCCAAGGCTCAAGGTGCTCTGTGTCTTCTGGGACCATGACCAGAATGGACACGGTCACTGGGCCACTGCAGGTTGCAGGACCGTGGGCACCGGCAACGGCAGCACCACCTGCCACTGTACCCACCTCAGCAGCTTTGCCGTCCTCCTGGTCCTCTACGACGTGCAGGTGAGAGCCGCCCTCAGCCTCATTGCTGCAGAACCCCTCATGCCAACGACCCTGCTTAAGTAAGACAAAGCTGCTCCTCACGGTTCCTGTGGGTCAGCAGCCCAGCTCGGGAGACGAGTTCCTTGCACAGGGTCTTACAAGACTGAGCTGAGCGCATCAGCCAGGGCTGCAGGCCCATCTGGGACCTGCGGCCTTCCTCCAAGCCCCCCGGTTGCAGGCAGAATCCAGTTCCCTTCCCTTAGTAACTATCAGCAGGGGACCCCACTCTGTTCCTAAGCCACCCACACTTCTTCTCATAAGGCCCTCTTGTCGGCCTTCTCACAAAATGCCAGAGTTCCTATCTGAAAACCAGCAGGAAAATGTCCCTCATAGGGAAGCCCTCTCAAGTTTTGAATCTGTTTTCCCAGGAAGAGTCCAGATCTTTAATAGGGATCACCTGATTAAACCAGACACGCCAGAATAAACCCCCTAATCTAAAAGCCAACAGATTGAGACCTGACTTCCACCTGCTAAATCCCTCTCCAGCAACACTAGCTTATCACAGGATTGAAGAAGGTTTGTGGAACAGCAGCGGGTGGAGATATGAAGACCAAGTTAGAATTCTGCTTACCACCAGGTCTGTAAGACTAGGGTGGTCAGGTTTCAGGAAGGTCTGGTGATGGCGGGGGTTAGAGAGGGCCCCGGGAGTCAGGGAGGACCAGGGGCTGTGTTTGCCTCTCCTCTAGCCAGGTGAGCTGGTCACTTCTGCTTCCCCAGGATCAGACTCTCCCTCAGGTGAGCCCATCATGAGCACTTACTGCGAGAACCCTGTGACTAAATCATAACTACATTAATAGAGATCGCCAGGTTTCAACATATAGAGGCTGAACCTGTTAACAACCCCACCAGCATTACATGAAGGTGTGTGATTACTTGCAGACCTCATTGTGGGGCCCTTACCTGAGTGAGAGGTAAATATATCTAGGAAAAGATTTGTGTCCTTTTTAGCAGGAGTGGAATTGTTCATTAAGAACCATTTGTATTTCTGCCTGGAGGACTTTTTATTTATTTTTAAATATTTTCTGAGGAAACGATTTCAAATTTATAGATAGGTTGCAAAAATAAAAACAGTAGAAAATAAATCAGATACGTGATTAAAGGAAGAAAGTTAGTGATGATGGTAGCTTAAAATTTACACTTTACCACCTATTTCTCCAAGTTATCTTAAAACCATGAGAAAATGAAAAAAAAAAAAAAACAATTACTCCCTACCCAGATGCATCTATTTTGAAATTACCTCCATTTTATTTATCATGTGTACATTCTTTCCTTCTGTTCCTCCTCTGTCCTCCCTCCTAATTGACCAATTTTGTCTTTACACCAAAGAGTCTCAAGTGTGGCATGCACAAATATCACCTGCAGCGTTTGTAGTTTTTCAAACATTTTCTTGGAAAACAATTTCAAATTTAAAGATACGTTGCAAAAACAAAAACTACACAAATAATATCTGCATATACTTCACCCAGATGCACCTACTTTGAAATTTTTACCTTCATTATTTACCATTTGAACATTTCCCCCCTCCCTCGTTTCTCTTCTCTCAATTATACTGAAATAGAATTGATGGTGGGCCTTTTAATTTCTTTAAGACTTTAAGATGATTTTCAGAAAGAGGTGGGAGAAATGTGAAGTTTAAGCTACTGCTATCATTAAAATAGTTTTCTTGTTTTAGCCAAGTGTCTGATTCTAAATGCACAGGATTAGACCCAAAAGGAACAGGTGGTGCTGGATTGAGGCCAGCGGGGTCTGGGATGGGAGGTTAATGCCTGGACATGGAGGTGTAGATTCTGTCTTGTGGCCTTGTGTGACAGGGACAGAGGGACTGTGAGCATGGAGCTTGGCACACACTCACATATCAACACACAGCCTTCTTGTGCCCCACAGTCAGGAATTCCAGGTCTTCTCCTTGAGTAAGGACTCTATATCTGGTCCTTCTGGTAGCTTAACCGATCAGTTCAGAATACCTAAAATCTAATGTTCTGAACCTGGAGTCCTGCCTCATCAATTGCACACATGAACCTGGTCCCTCCATTCCTGAATTTGCTAAGCCAAATGACAAAAATAGCGGAGGGTCCCTACCTCAGAGCAGGGCAGCGACTGTGAAGGCTCCTTCCTCTGACCAGGAGGACGACCCCGCGCTGCACGTCATCACCTGCGTGGGGCTGGCCGTCTCCCTGCTGTGCCTGGTCCTGGCGGCGCTCACCTTCCTCCTGTGCAGAGCCATCCAGAACACCAGCACCTCCCTGCACCTGCAGCTCTCCCTCTGCCTCCTCCTGGCCCACCTGCTCTTCCTCACCGCCATCGACAGGACCCAGCCCAAGGTACCTAGGTGTCCCCACCCCGCCCACCCCAGGGGCTGCTGAGTCCACGGAGTTGGCTGCACCGGGCTCCTAATCAAACAGCCTTGGGTCCTGGGGAAGTCTAGGGGTTAGATGCCCATTTCACATCGACGAATTCAACCAGAAAAGGGACCCTGTTTACAACTCCGTCATCTACTGTCGCATGTTGCTTAGCTACAGGGCTTGCGCGGTTGGGCAATTCCTTCATTCTGTGTACCACGTGGGATGAACTGACAGCAAACTTTAGATGGTATCCATCAATCACGTGCCGTGGCCTCCTGATGCAATCAAGAGACACAAGTCGCAGGCAACGGGGCTGGCAGCACACGGCATCCTGTTGTACAGCAAACTTTTTTTCTGTAGAAAAAGGAGGTTCTACTGATTTTCTAATTTGATGTATTGAGTCTTTCATTCTCAGAATTTCTACTTGGTTCATTTTTAGAATCTCTCTTTATTGAAATGATCTTCCACTTCCTCTCTTAAGTTCATTCCTTACATCTTGTTCCAGCTCTTTCAACATGTTAACCAGGAACTTTCTGAATTCCTTCTCCAGCATTTCCTGTACTATGATGTCCAAGGAGTGAGTCGTTGAAGTGTGGTGGGCTGTCTTGCTTTTTCATGCGGCTTGTATGTCAACCCATCTTATGGGATGATTATCACCTCTGATTTTATGCGAGGGATTATTTAGTGAGCTTCTTTCTCCTACCAGCCCCAGGATGGGTGAATATTCAGCTTCTGACTCTTTTGTTCAATGTGCATCCTCAACTGTTCCCAGGATCAGCACCATTTTGGGAGAAGAGACTAAACCCTCTTAACTATAGTCACTTCTAAAATAATGAGAAAAGCCTAGGGTAGTAAATGTGTAAGCCAGTAACCATCATTTGTTGCCATTTGTAAGTATCAGGTACTGTACATAATTGTATTACCCTACTTTTATGTAACCACAAATGCATGAGCAATCTGGAGCACAGCAGCGCTTCCTGGCTGTGACGTCACTAGGCATCAGGACCTTTCCAGCTCTGTTGTAATCTTATGGGTCCACTGCATATGCAGCCCATTGCTGATGCATTACTGTGCCGTGCCCGAGTGCACATCGGAATCCCATGCCAGAGGGGCACAGGGGGCATCCTGGGCCACGCCCAGACCCTGACTGCTACTCGGGGTCCCTCTCCTCCCCAGGTGCTGTGCGCCATGGTCGCAGGCGCCTTGCACTACCTCTACCTGGCTTCCTTCACCTGGATGCTGCTGGAGGGGCTGTTCCTCTTCCTCACAGTGCGGAACCTGACGGTGCTCAGTTCCTCCAGCAGGAACAGATTCATGAGGAAGGTCATGTTCCCTGTGGGCTATGGAGTCCCGGCTGTCATTGTGGCGGTTTCTGCAGCATCCAGACCTCACCTCTATGGGACCCCTACTCGGTAAATGCAGATTCCACTTGTCCTTCTCCTCCTGAGCATGTCCATGGCCATCACTCAAATCCAAGTAGCATTTTGAGTATTTCAGAGCTTACGATGGAGGGACACTAGTAATCCTCAGGCACTTACCTGAACTATGCCTCTATTTACTCATTGATAAAATCAGGCTACACTTTTTTTCTGCATTTTTATTGGTACATGATAGTTGTCCATAATGATGGAATTTGTTGTTACATAGTCGTACATGCACACAACATGACAATGTAACAGAAGTGTGTACTTTCAATGAGTGAATTCTATGGGACATGAACTACATCTCCATAAATCCATGAAAGAGTCATAGTCATTGGATAAGTTTTGCAGCAGACAAATATATATATATATACTGAATCATGCAAGACAACCCTTAAAACCCCATCCGGTTCACAGGACTCTCAAACACTGTGAACGTGTTCACGGACCTCTGCCTGCTTCAGTGCTGATTACCTCAGTGACTCCCATTCGTCTTCATGTCTTCCTTGACATGATTCCCTTGGGGAATTCTCCTTAACCATCTTAATCCCATAGACCCAAAACTTAATATGACAGCCAAGGATCCAGTTTCAGAACTTTGCTTTTTTGTTTTATTGTGACACTGTGTCTACAGTGTGTATCCTCTGGAGGAGAGATGCGTGGCATATAAAACCATGTGCACTTTCTTGATATCTTCAGAGTCTATCACAGAGACACTCAATATTTGTTAAGGAAAGGGAGGAAGAGATCTAAGTAACTGCTCTGTTTCTTCAAGGATCAATGCACTTATTCTCTCTCTTTTTTGATTTTTTATTTGTTCCTTTTAGATAGGCATGACAGCCGAGTTACTTTGACATAGCATATATACATGGAGTATGACTTCCCGTCCCCGTGGTTTACAGGATGTGGAGTCACACTGTCCGTGGATTCCTATATGAACTTGGGAAAGTGACATTATTCTCTCTCTTTCTCAGTTGCTGGCTCCATCCAGAAAAGGGGTTTGTGTGGGGCTTCCTTGGACCGGTCTGTGCCATCTTTTCTGTGAGTGATGTCATCAGAGTTCCTCGCTGTCTATCTGAGGGTCATCAGAAGAGTGGGATTATGAGGATAGCAGCAAGAACAGGAATATCCCTAGATTGTTGTGGGTTGGGTTGGATTTTCCAGGACTTCTCCTACATCTGCAAATTCTAACACTACTTACAAATATTCAGACCTACTTCAGTGTGGAATTGATGCTTTATGGGCTAGAATGGAGAGACGATGGGTTTAAATTTTTATTCAACCTTCGCCTTGGGGGTGGGGGTGTAGCTCAATGGCAGAGAACTTGCCATTGGGATTCCATCCCCAGAACTGCAAAAGAGAAAAGAAGATGTTAATAAACCTTCTGTGGTTTTTTTCTCTCTCTCTCTCTCTCTCTATCTATCTATCTCTATCTCTCTCTCTCTCTCTCTCTCTCTCTCACTCTCTCTCCCTCTCTTTGGGGGCAGGGGGTTCTTTTTACTTATACATAACAGTAAAATCCATTTTGATACATTTTGTAAGCATGAACTATATCTCATTCTAGTTGGGACCTCATTGTCATGAATGTGCTTGATGGTGGGATTCACTGTGATGTATTGTTCACAGGAAAGTTATGTCAATTCATTCCACTCTCTTTGCTTTTCTTCTGTGGCTTCTTGAAGATCAATTTCATTTTCTTCCTGATAACCCTCTGGATTGTGAAGAGCAAGCTGTCCTCCCTCAACAGAGATGTGTCCACCCTCCAGAACATGAGGTGAGATGGAGCAAAGGACACAACCCCACAGACATGGATGATGCCCAAGAGCAAAGCCATGTGCCTGGACAGCCCCTCTGGCCCTCCTCAGGGGCTTCTGAGTGGCCCGGAATTAACAAGTGCAGATGTGCTTCCATGGCTGCCAGTTCAGACTCAGGACTCGCTGCTAACACCCCAAAACACATCCATCTCTGATCCCAGCTTGTGACCCCTCGGCCTCAGGAAGAATTGGCATAGGTTGATAAGCCATCCTTGGACTTTTCCCAGTGGTTCTACAGCAAAAGTTCAAAGAGCATTTATGTTCTGGTGACAGTCACCACATCTCAGCCTGCACTTCCTTGTCCCACCCTCAATTCAGAAAGCTTCTCACCCGCCAATGTTCCTCCCTCTAGAAAATCCTAATCCACTCCGATCCTCCGGGAGGCTTGGGCATTCCTTCATTCAGCGTCTCTGTGTAAAAGTCATGCTCTTTCTTCTAGTTTCCTCTCATTAACCTTTCGAGTTTTTCCATATCATTATTTAGTTGCACTAGTCACTTGAACAGACTGTACACTTAATGTAAACAGAAATTTTGTCCTATGTTTATTTTGTCCGAGATGGGGTCTCACTATGTTTCCCAGCCTGGCCTCCAATTCCTGGGCTCACGCAATCCTCTTGCCTCAGCCTCCCAAGCAGCACCACTGCCCCGGTTTCTCTGTGTTAATTTTTCTGTCCAAGCCCTAGCACGGGGCATCCTCAGCAACCCTGGCTAATGAAATTTGGGATCTTCATGGAACAAACAAAGTTTTGGAACTAACCTTATGAAGTATCACTGTCCTTGGTCCAAGTCAAAATGCTATCCTGGACCCAAAATGGCATTTTTCTTGTGGGATATCACTGAGAGTAAAGTCAGAGCTCAGCCTGAGGAATCGCGTACCGGGGAGGGTAGGAGCCTCCGTGGGTGGAGATGAGAAGGGCCTGATTGTGTTGTGGGTGCATACTAAGCCTCCCTTCTCATCCAACCTAGGCTGCTGACATTTAAAGCAACGGCTCAGCTCTTCATCTTGGGCTGCAGCTGGTGTCTGGGCACTCTGCAGGTGGGCCCCGTGGCCCGCATCATGGCCTACCTCTTCACCATCGTCAACAGCCTGCAGGGTGTCTTCATCTTCCTGGTCTACTGCCTCCTCAGCCAACAGGTACCCCTGCCCACTCCCACCCCAGCCTTCCCACCTGCACCCCTCTCAGTGAGCTGACCCGGAGCCTGTGTTGCCTCTGCAGGTTCGAGAGCAGTACAGGAAATGGTTCACAAGGATCAGGAGAGCTGAATCCGAGTCCTACACCCTGTCTAGCAGGGCTGTGACTGACAGCTCCAAACCCAGCACGGTAGGGTCACTCCCTGTTCCGAGGCAGGATGTCTCTTCTCCTGTCCACAGACCATGCTTCCTGCCTTCTGGACTCCATCATTCATGCCTGCCTGTCGGCTGGCCTTACAGGATTCCCTCTCCCGCCCTTCCTTCCGCCTCCTTCCCTCTTATTATCATTGTGTCTCACCCCTATCTTTGAGTCTCCTACATGCCTCTTACTCTCATAAAGATCTGAGAGTTGACAATAGAGTCACCTGGACAATCAGGACAATTTTCTCATCTTGAGATCACCTCACTCATATGTGAAGTGCAAAAAAGTTGATCTCGTAGAAATTCAGAGTAGAACGGTGGTTCCCAGAGGCTGGGGGAGGAAAGGGACTGGGGAAAGATTGATCAGTGGGTACTAGGTTACGGTCAGGAGGAAGAAGCTCTGCAGTGCTGTGCACAGTAGGTCACTAGATAACAAAGTGTGCCGTGCGTTTCAGACAGCTATGAGCGGGCTGGGGTGCCGCTCCATGGTGGTATGTGCAAGGCCCTGGGTTCCATTCCCAGCACCACATCTTCTTAAAAGCTAGAAGAAAGGATTTTGAAAGTTTTTACCCAAATAAATAATACATGTTTGAGGAGATAGCTATGTTTAGCCTGATTTAAACACTCCACAATATAGACACATATAAAAACATCGCATTATACCATTAATATGTGCGATCTAAATGAGTTTAATTTAAAATTAGATTTTTTTTAATCTTTAACATACTCATACTTGAGAAGTTCCTTTTTCCATGCATGGTAACATTCATAGGTTATGGGATTAGGACGTGAACATCCTTGGGAGTCATTATTTTGTCTACACCCCGATTACACAGGTTTGGTGTATCTCATGGAGTCCGTCCAAATCTGCCTCCTGTTGTACATTGGTTAAGGGCCCCTGGGTTCAATCCTGTTATAATATATATATATATATATATGTGTGTGCCCCAATCAATGGTGCATCCATGTATGTTAAAAAATCCTTCTCAATTCCAGGAATCAAATAGGCCACAGCGCAATAATACTAGGCGGCTTTAACACACCTCTCTAACCATTGAACAGATCTTGCAAACAAAAATTGAACAAAGAAATAATAGAACTCAATAACACAATCAATAATTTAGACTTGACAGACATATATAGAATATTCCATCCATCGATGAGTGAATACACTTTCTTCTCAGTAGCACATGGATCCATCTCTAAAATAGACTATATTTATTCCAGAAAGCTACTCTTAGCAAATATAAAAATGGAGATACTACCTTGTTTCTATCAGATCATAATGGATGAAATTCAAAATCAATGATAAAATAAAAAACAAAAACCACTCCAACACCTCGAGACTAAATAATATGCTATTAAATGATGCATGGATAGTAGAAGACATAAAATTCTTATAGGTAAATGAGAACAATGATACAACATATCAAAATCTCTGTGACACTGTGAAAGCAGTACTAAGAGGAAAATTCATTGCATGGAGTGTATTCAATAAAAGAATAAAAAGTCAACAAATAAATGATCTAACATTACATCTCAAAACCCTAAAGAAAGAACAACAGAACAATAACAAAAGTTGTAGAAGACAGGAAATAATTAAAACCGGGAAATAATTGAACTCAATTGAAACAAAAGAAAAAACTCAAAAATTGACAAACAAAAGTTGGTTATTTGAAAAAAAAAAACAACAAAATTGATAAACCCTTAGTTACACTAATGAAGAGAAGGAGAGAGAAAACTCAAAATACTAGAATTCGTGATGAAAAAGGAAATATCAAGACAGACATTGTTCAAATACAAAACATAATTAGAAGCTCTTTTGGAAATCTACACTCCAACAAAATAGAAAATCTCAAAGACAGACAGGTTTCTAGAGACATATGATCCATCCAAAATTAATCAGGAGGGCATACATAATTTAAACAGATGAATTTCACCAATGAAATAGAAGAAACCATCAAAAGCTTACCAACCAAGAAAAGCCTGGGACCAGGTGGATTCTCAGCCAAGTTCTACAAGACCTTCAAGAAGAACACATTCCAATCTCCTCAAAGTGTTCCATGGAATAGAAAAGGAGGGGACCCTTCAAACACATTCTATGAAGTTAGTATCACCCTGATACCAAAGCCAGACAAAGGCACCAAGGAAAGAAAACTTTAGACCATTCCCTGATGAACATAGATGCAAAATTCTTAACAAAATTCTAGTAAATTGTGGTACAAAAACATATAAAATCTTAGTGCACCACGATCAACTGGGTTCATCCCAAGAATTCAAGGTCGGTTCAAATACTGGAAATCAATAAATGTAATTCACATAACAGACTTAAAGTTAAGAATCATATGATGATTTCAGTAGGTGTAGAAAAAGCATTTGATAAAGCACTGCTTCATGCTCAAAACACTAGAAAAAATAGGGATACTAGAACATACCTCAACATTGTAAAGTCTATTTATGCTTAGGTCATGGTCAACATCATTTTAAATGGAGAAAAACTGAAAATATTCCCTCTCAAATGTGGAACAAGGCAGGGATGCCCTCTTTCACCACTTCCATTCAACATTGTCCTTGAAACTCTAGCCAGAGCAATTAAAAAATTAATTAAAATTAATTAAAACCAAAGAAATTAAAGGGATACGAGTAGGAAAAGAAGAACTCAAGCACCAAGTAAAGTTGCATCCTATGGTGGTTCCATACTTAGTCTTTTGAAGAATTGCCATACTGCTTTCCAAAGTGATTGTACTAAGTACACTGTACGAGTGTACATTTCCTCCACATCCTCACCAGCATTATGGTACTTGTATTCTTGATAATTGCCATTCTGACTGGGGTGAGATGAAACCTCAGTGTAGTTTTGATTTGCATTTCCCTAATTGCTAGGGAAGTTGAACAGGTTTTCATGTATTTCTTGGCCATTTGTATTTCTTCTTTTGAAAGCACAATATCTTTATCTATAGTTGCCCTACTGTGCAATAGAACATGAGTACCCTTTTCTCCTATCCAACTATGACATAGTACCCATTGGCTAGCCTTTCTCCATCCCTCACAACCCCTCACTCTTCTCAGTCTCTGGGAACTACTGCTTACTCTGTGCTTCTGAGATCAGCTTCTGTGGATTCTACATTTGAGTGAGATCCTGCAGTCCCTGTCTTTCTGTGCCTGGCTTATTTCACTTAACACAGTGGCCTCCTGTCCTAGCCACAGGATGGATCAAGGACACCGATTTTTAATGATTATACAGCAAAACATTTAAAACATATGGAGCACTTCCTTGAATTTCACACAAATGGAATCATGCCATACATATTCTTCACTGTTGTGGAGCTCTTGTGATTCAGCAAATTTAAAATTTAACATTTCAAACCTGTACAGGTTATTATATGTCCTTATTTGCAAATAAATTAGCTAAAATAAAAAAAATCAAGCAATGCATGTCTCAGGGTACAATACAGGGCACATAAGACTAGTAACACTTACTGAGGGTGGAACTGTCTTTTCTAGATGGGAGGGAAGCAAAGGATCACATCCAGGTACAGGAACAGTGGAATTACATTCAATTAGTTCACATCAATAAATTTTTTTTTCCTATAAACTAGGAGATTAACCTTAAATGTACAAATGAAGTACATGGACCATAAATGATCTCCAGAGAGAACAGTGCTGTGTTTGCCCTCCACATCCAGTGCACCTTGGAAGCACAATGCAGACCTCACAGCTGAGGACAGACTCAGGAGACCAGCAGAGCTCAGGGTGACCCTCCACCCCCTATCTTATACTTCCACTTGATGATCGTGGTGTTATTTTATATCATTGGGTTTTAGGATGGCTTTGTACACAGCAATAGCTAACTACTGCAATAATCCAAGGGAAAAAGAACTGAGTGCAATAATAATAATCTCCTACTTCTGATTTTGACCTTTGTTTGGACACTTGGTGAGAACATTCATAATTACTCTGCTATTCAAGTTCCATTCACATAACTGTATTCCAAAGTGACTCCCATGAGCTTCCAGCTGACCTGGAGTTGTGGAGGGACGTGCAACTTTGAGTAGGGGATGGTTGGCTCCGAGTCATAAGGCTGGGCTGGAGTTCAGGCTCTCCTGTGAGTCATCCAAAGATCATAAATTGATTCCTGAGGGCAAGGGGATAATACTGGATGATCTTGTTCACTCACCTGCCCCATAGAGATTATGATAAAATTTAGAAAACTGGGAGACCCTTGGAGCAATAGGAAGAGTCTTATTTGCAGACAGTGCTAGACATATCCAACAGCAACAGGAAGACAATTCAATGAAACAACATACAGTCCACCAACCACTCCTGAAACCCAACGCATAGACCCTCCCACACATGGACGGTGACCTCCCACACCTCAGTGGGCAGAAACAGACAGAATGTGCCAAGAAATATTTTCCATAGCATTAAAATCACCTCATTTAAACTTATGCTTCATCGTTTGTAAGGTATTCCCTGACAGTGAGGCCATATTGAATCAATCCGTTTGTTCAAGTGTGTCTCTCCACATAGGCTACTTGGAAGCATCGTGGACAGTTTTTTCCAACGTGGTTTACAGTGCATAGAGCTGAGTCAGAAAACAGGACCCTAAGGAGAGAACGAAACCCAGTGACCAGTTACAAAGCAGCCTGGTGGATTGAAGTCCCAGGAAGGGCAGCGAAGGTCGGGGTGTAAAAAACAGCGACCAGGACGCAGCTCAGCAAGGTGTTTAGCCTGCACGAGGCCCTGGGCTGCAGTGCCAAAAGGAAGAGAGGAAGGAGGAAAAGGGAAAGAAAGAAGAAGGAAAAAGAAGAGAATGCATTATGTGAGCATGGGGGGAACCTGTGGCCTCAGAGTTCAAATACTACACAGCCGTGTAAACGGCTCCCATTTCCAAGTGCAGGGTGTCCCGGAGGAGTTGTGAGACTCATGAGCATTCTTTAGTAAAAGACAAGAAAAATAACCTGTTTTTTATGGTATTGGAGAAAAAATTATTCTTAAGGGCTGGGGATTTAGCTCAGTGTTGGCGAGTGCTTGCCTGATTCTCCTGAGGTCCTGGGTCCCCTTCCCAGCACTGGGGGGTGAAGGAGAAGAGAAAAGAAAGAAAGAGAAAGAAAAGGAAGGACAGGATCCCACCAACACGAACTTCCATAAGAATGGGATCCTAACTAGGATAAGATGTATTCCATGCTTATATACTTACATTAAAATGGATTCTGCTGTCATGTTTAGCTAAAAGGAACCAATAAAAACAGAAAATTATTCTTAAGAAGGCCGTGTTGCTCCAGGCTATAAGTGGGAAGTTCCAAATGTTTCTGACCAAAGGTTGGGAATAAGTTTGGGAAGATAGGACGTGGCCAAGGAAAACAAATTTGAAAGACCAGAAAGAACAGAAAGCCTAGTCAAGACAGTTACTTTAATCATACAGGGAAATTGATGTTGAAGAAGTGGAAATTACAATAATTGATCAAGATTTCAGTCTACAATCTGATTAAAGAATCACGGTTTTGGGCTCCAAAACTTTGAGACTTGAAATCACGGGCAACTCTTCTGAGGTGGACAAACTGGTCCTTTCCCAGGTGTGCTCCCAAGGAGTCTCCTCAGAGCACTGATGAGGTCCTTATTCCTCAGACTGTAGATGAAGGGGTTCAGCATGGGGGTGACCACGCTGTACATCACTGAGGCTGTTGCAGTAGAGCGTGAGTTTTGGGTCACTAGCAGAACTGAGGTACACACCTAGGCCTGTGCAATAAAACAAGGAGACCACAGGAGAGGTGAGAAGCACAGGTGGAGAAGGCTTTGTACCTTCCCTGAGCAGATGAGATTGCACGGATGGAGGACCCTATCTTGGAGTAGGAGTAAAGGATGCCAGCAAGGGGGCCACCAGCCAGCAACACAGATGCAAGACATACCACAAGTCATTAAGAAAAGTGTCAGAACACGCAAGGTGGACCACCTGGTTCCGTTCACAGAAAAAGTGGGGGATTTCCATATCTGTGCAGAAGGAGAGCCACAAAACCATTAAGCTTTGTAATAAGGAATTCAGGACACTCACGATCCAGGATGCCAGCACCAGCAATCCACAGACATGGGGGTTCATGCTGACTGTGTAGTGCAGGGGGTGGCAGATGGCCACATAACGGTCATAGGCCATCACAGTCAGGAGGAAGTTGTCCAACACTACAAATAATGTAAAAAAATAATCTTCGTGATGCAGCCATGCATAGGTAATGGCCTTGCTCTGTGTCTGGATGTTCACCAGCATCTGGGATGGTGGGGGAGGTGAAGCAGATGTCCACAGAGGACAGGTTGGAGAGGAAGAAGTACATGGGTATGTGCAGGTGGGCATCTGAGATGGTGGCCAGGATGATGAGCAGGTTCCCCAGCACAGTGACCAGGTACATGGTGAGGAAAAGCCCAAAGATGAGGGAACTGCAGTTTGGGTCCTCTGAAAATCCCAGAAGAAGGAATTCTGATACATATGTGTCATTTTTTGATTCCATGTGCTGCATGTAACTACCAGAAAAGAGAAACATGATGTGAGTAGTTTTTGTACCTGGTCCTCCTCAGAACATTCCCTGTGCCATGCCTGATTCAGAATTCAGGTCTCTATGGAAGGACTTGCAAACACTGCCTATTCAATAATTAAAATGAGCAATTCTTCATGCCCTCCAGGAACGCAGGCAGAGTTCCTATGTGCCCTGGCACTGTCCAGGTGATGCATGTGGTTGCTGAAATATGAATGTCCCTATGCTTCAGTAATGAAGAAAGAAGTAGATAAATTATTTTTGAAATGGGAGCAGATTATTTTTAATGTTTTCACCATAAAGGAATGCTACATGATTTTGGAGATAGATTTGAACCTTACAAAACTCACACATATATTAAAACATCACATGGCGTGCCATCAATGTGCACAAGTTTTATACATCATTTACAAATTATAGAAAAAGATCATATAGCATATCAGATTGTTATAATTGTAATGAAGAGAATGGTTGCAGTTAAAAAGGAGAGCAGATATGGTTCTGTTTTTATGGGGGTCCTGGCAAGACAGGTAAACAAGATGGCATTTGAATGCAGAGACCTCAGGTAAGTGCAGGGAACAACAAGGTTAACTCCAGAAGCAGGTGTCTGGCAGCAGGGGTGAGCAGTGCAAAGGCCCTGAGACTGGTGCTTGCTGCATACGTCAGTATTCACTCGGCGAGCCACTGGCAGACAGAATGAGCAAGAGGGAGATGGAGGAGAGGTTGTGTTTGAGATTGCTGAGGAAGGTTGCCTCCATGAAATTCTTGAGATATTAAGACTGTCAGGATTAAGAGGGTCACTTGCCACATATTGTCCCTGGTACTTTTGTTTTAACCTGCTTTATCATGGTATAGTTATATTGTATACATATCTAATCTGTGCCATCTGATGAGTTCAGACATGTGAACCCTGGTGGTCCATCACCACAATGAAGGTCAGAGACACATCCACCCCCTCCCAGAGCATGCCTGCATCCCTTTGTTTCTGTTTTTCTGTTTGATCTGCGGTCAGAAGACTGAAAATGAGATCTGTCCTCAAAGCAAAACTTCAAGTGCAGAATGTCACTCACTAGCCCTAGACACTGGGTTGCACAGCAGAGGACTGGAAACTGAGTACCCTACATAAGAGCCACTTGACATCTGTTAACCCGTTGCCCGTGCTTTCCTCTCCTGCCCAGCCTGGACACCACCACTCAGCTCCCAGCCTCTGAGTTCAGCTTTAGATGTCTCATGTACAAGCAGTGATGCAGAACTTTGATCTCAGAGTGATCCCAGGTGTCCAGGCAGGTGTCTCCTTCTTTCTCTGTTAGCTTTTGGGCACAATTCGACCAGACACAGAAACTACCAGAAAAGATTACCTAACATTGCAGAGTATAGCTTAAACTTATTTCCCACCAACTTAATTATTTTAGATAAATTCATAGATAATTGGAGTTGCTGAGTAAAGGGACACACGAGTCTGCTAGTTTTAAATTTTATTGATTTATTTATTTCAAGGTCCTGGGTCTAACCCTGGGACTCATTTACATTAGCCAAGTCCTTTTGCACTAAGCCACCCATCCCCCAGTGAATCTGCTAGTCTGTAATGTGTATTTCAGGGTGAATACTCAGGAAATTGGAATGTGTAAGGTTTACAACTCTACATGAAGTGCCCCCTTCCATAAACCCTTGCCCATAATAAACACATGTTTTATTTTGACCTTTATTTTGTGATCATGATTATGATTATGAATCATGATTATTTTCATAGCTCTGTTTATGAGTTATGACCACGCACGTGGCCAGGCATGTGGACTAGATGCATCTTGGGTATTATCCCACCTATTTCTGATGGGGACCCCATGATGCTTATTATACAGAACTCCCTTGTACAGAAAGGGAACATCCATACATATAATGAAACTACTGTGTCTAAAATGTATTCATGAGAAAAATGAAGGCAATCTGTGGTTGAGTGCAAAAAAATCTGTGTCACCAGAGGGCAGAAGACAATGGTTACTTGTAAACATAGAACCAACCCCCAAAGCAGAAAGGTTGTAAGAAGAGAAAATAGGTCTGAAAGAGGATGGCAAAAGGTATCCACAGGACACTAATTAAAAAAAAAATAAAGTGTAAATGGATCCAAGAGGGATGAGTGGAGGGCAGGGTGGGGTGGGAGCAGCACTGGGGACAGAATTGGACCAGGTTGTGTTCCATGCTTTTGTGATAATGTCAGGGTGTATCCTGGTGTTATATAAAACTAAAGAGAACAAATTCAAAAATCTGCAAAAGAAAAAGGTCTAAAAGAAAATTGATTACTACTAACCATGCAGAGGAACTTCCCAAACTAGAAATGCAATTAGACTTTTGGGTCTTTTTGATTTGACCACAAAATTTTTCCCAAATATATCTATGCATATATAGAAACACTAAATGGTAAGCAACAAACTTAGAAGGAAAAAAAAACTCCTCCATTTTATTTTATTTTTATTTTTTGGAAAAAAAAGTGAAATCACAAGATAAAACACTCAGATCTGGGTTGGGGTCGTGGCTAGAGCACTCACCTAGCATGTGTGAGGCACTGGGTTCCATTCTTAGCACCACATATAAATAAATAAAAATAAAAGTCCATCAACTAATATATATATATGTATATATATATGTAAATATATACATATATAAACTCAGATCTGATAAAAACAATGAACTTTCATAAGCAATTTGGAATTTCAAAGAGTAAGAACCTGGCTAACAAACAAAAGCATTGCAGCATAAAGCAATTTAGTTTTCCCTTTGACCTAGCAAATAAAACTTAGTTTGGTCATGTGAGTACCCAGCCTGAGTGAAGATATCGTGAGATGCCTGTCTCACAAGCTGTTGTTGCAAGGTGATGTTGGTAAGCAATCCATTAGTCTAATCCTGTAATGAATAAAGAAACAGGCTCAAACACACTTCACATTAAAAATAAGAGAAAAAAGACCTCCCCGCATGGCCCTCCACACCTAATACTCAATTTCTAACTCCCTAGTTGCAAAACTCTTTGGATGTGCTCCAATTTTATGTGAGATTGCTTATACCACTTCTTCATTCAGTCTCATCCAATTAGCCTCCCATCATAGAATTTTCAGCAATGATCTCTAACTGCATTGCAGAGTCTACAAAACACACAGCTCTCTTTTAACATAGGAAACACATTGCAAATTAGACAAGAAAACAAGCACAGTAACTCTCTGCTCTGGGCTGGGCTGGCTTGGTTCTCAGGTGACCTCAGGTAAATTTTTTAGACTTTTCTTCTTGCAGATTCTTGCCTGCAGAACCTGCTGGGGTCTTAGGACTCACCTGGATGGGGCCTCTGGGAAGAAGGTCTCCTTGTGGAAGTCTGGATTCTGGTCTGGATGGTTAAAGACGGAGAATGAAGCTCTGTCCCCAGACAAGACAGGAGGAAGGAGTGAGGCGCTGGTTTACTCTCTGTGGGATATTGCCAGAGCATCTATTTATAGCTCCCTGTCCTGTTCATCAGGTACATTTTTTTCTTGTTACTCCATCCCCTGAGCACGTGACTTCCCTGTGGACTTTGGTCTGAGCAGAAAGGAAAATTGTCCTGCTCATTCCATGTTCTCAAGAGACCAGGTTAGAAATCAGGTGAATTCAGTCTTTTTAACTTTCTCCATGAAGCCTCCTGCCCTCTGGAAATCCAATCTCCTCAGCACTTCTGCTGTTGCTTAGTTACAATGTCCTCCAAAGTCTGAGGTTTCCGACTCATTGGACTCCAAAGCCCTGGCTTGCAGAGGGGACACAGCTCCTGATATCTTCAGAAATTTTCTATCCCCTCTTCTTCAAGGAAGAGAACCCTGTTCGTTTGGTATAAAACCATGAGAAATCGCTACCACTCTTGGCTTCATGATGCTTTTTGCAAAACAGTTAGGTGGTTCATGCTCAGAACACAGATAAGCATGGTCATTAATATTTATGAAACATTTAATAAGAGATATAGGTGATATTTTTGTGTACTGTGTATTCAAGTTAGAATCTTGCAATCCTTGCAATTAAATCCTTGCAACTTAATTTTTACGTTTGTCTGTCATATTAGGGACTTGTCTTACAGTTGCACAAATAGGGCAGAGAGAAACGAAGAGATCCTCCCAATGTTATGAACTGATTAAGAACGAATATCAGCCACGGTGTTCCCAGTTCTCCTCCTCCAGGGCTGTGCTCCTCCTCCAGGGTGATGCTGCCCCCTCGAGACACTGCTGGTGTCTGGAGGAATTCGGGTTCCTAACTCCCTGAGCCCAACTTGGTGCTGTAGCTGGTGGGCTGAAGTCAGGGATGCGGCCCAGCATTCTGCAGAGTACCCTGACATGTGGTGTCTAGCACCAAGGTCAACAGTGGGGAGTTTGAGAAAGACTTTTCCAGACCAGAACTTCCCCAATATCACTTGGGGATCTTGTTTGAATGCAGATTATGGTTTGGGCGGTCAGGGTGGTAGAAATTGAGCATGCGTAACCAATCTCCAGTTACTATTGACCATTCTTTTTTTAACAGACAAAATTGTGTTCCTTTACAGCATAAACAATAATGTTTTGATGTGTACATTTATGTATATATATTTGAAATACTAAATATAGCTCATTAATGTACATATCACTTCACATAGTTGTCATTTTTGTGGCGAGAACACTCAATATCCACTCTTGGTTCTTTTCAAGATTTCAATATATTGTTAACTGTGGTTACCATGGTATGCAGTAGTAGATCTCTTATCTTGTTCCTCCTAACTAAATATTGTATCCTTTGACCAACATTTCCCCAATCTCCCCTCCCCAAACCTACCCACCCCTCCTTACTGCTATTCTAATCATTGCTTCTATAAAATTTTAGATTCTGCCATGTATGGTGGTGCTTACCTGTAATCCCAGGGACTTGGGAGGCTGAGGAAGGAGGATCACAAGTTTGAGGCCAGCCCCAGCAATTTAGTGAGGCCCTAAACCTAAACCATGTCTCAAAACGAAAAATAAAAATGTCTGGAGATGTGGCTCAGTGAGAAAAGTACCTCTGGGTTCAATCCCAGTACACCCCGACCAAAAAATTAGATTCTGCATTTTGAGTGAGGTCAGGTGGCATTTGTCTTTCTGCATCTGCCTAATTTCATGTAATAAAATGACCTGTTAGTTCCATGTGTTTTGTTGCACATGACAGAATTTCATCCATTTTTATGGCTGAATCATATTCCATAGTTTATATGTGCCAAATTTCCTTTCTTCATTCATCTGTTGATGGACGCTTAGGTGGAATACAGATTTTAGCTATTTCGAATAATGCTTCAAAGAATATAGATATGGAAGTATCTCTTTGAAATACTGATTTCATTAATTTTGGATGAGTATCCACTGGTGGGATTGCCAGATCACATGGTAGTTCCATTACTGAGCACGGAGGCTGTTATCCAGTGTCAGAGTCAAGTGCAAGAATTCCAAGGCCTTCTCCACCATGAACACCTCCACCCACCTCCGTTCTGATCTTAGGTGGTCAGATGTGAACTCAGTAGCTCAGCTTCTGCCTAGAAACGTTGACGCTTGCCTCTTGTATATGTCCTCCATATCAGGAAATTAAACTTACAGACCTTGGCTCCTTATATACAAACTTGGTAGATTCCCCCTTCTCCATGGAGTTACTGTGTGAGCTAAGTTGTAGGTTAGAGCCCACAGGAAATGACCTGCCCAGAGCAGATGCTCCACAGATAGCAGCCATTGTGAGCATCACCTTGCTCCTCATTGGCTCAGGTCACTGTGACATCACAAGGGTTTCCTGGCACAGGAAGTGAGTGCAGCATTGACCTGCTCCCGGGAGACAGAGCGTGGTGGAGGAGGGGACATGGTCCCAGGACCCAGGTGGGCAGTTCTGAGCCTGAGTCCACCACCCTATGCTGTGTTGGACTCATGGGTGCCATCTCTGACCCACTCATGAGGGCTCCAAGCAGGCACAGTAAGGGTTTTCAGCCTCTTCTAAGTTGCTTTACTATGTTCTGCTGTTGGGAAGATCTGCAAAGCTGTTGTTTTGGGTTGCATCAAGTGATTCCTCTGATCCTTCTCTTCCTCCTTCTTGCAAGTCTGGAGCATGTGATTCACAAATATTGATGTCATTAGAAATGTCTTGTCTTTTCTGTTTCTGCCCCATTTAGCATTTGTTTTATGTCTCACAATTGCGTATAGCTCCTCTTTTCTGTAGGAAGAGTGTGTCCCCCTGCCACCACTTTGAGCCATGACAGAGCCCACCTGATATGAGTGCATGTCCCTTGAGGGCCTCTGGATTCGGATGAGTGGATGATTAAACTTGGGTGTCAACTTGATTGGCTTGCGGGATGCCTGGAGGGTTGGTAAATTCCTTATGGGTGTGTCTGGAAGGCCCATTCTAGGGAAGAGTGCTGTGGGGGTCTGCACACTGAGTGAGGAAGACCCACCCTGAACGTTAGCCACACCAGGTAAGTGCCTGGGCCCTGAATGGGACCAGAAAGTGTAGGAAGGGGAGACTGCTTCTTCCTTTGGGAGCAGGGCTCATTCTCTCCTGCTGCTGCTGTCAAACATCAGACTTCCATTTCTTCAGCAGTTGGCATCAGGGACTGGCATCAGCCACCTCTGGAGCTCTTGGGCTTTGAGCCTAGAACTGAGGGCTGGTCTCTTGGTCAATCTGGTTCTGAGGGTTTCAGCTTCTAGGTCTGAGTAATCTGCTTTGTATCTCTTGTCTCCAGCTTGCAGAAGCCACAGTAGAAATACTCATCCTCTGTGATTGTGTGAGTCAATCCTATATCTCCATCTCCATCTTTATCTGTCAATCGTTTATCTATCTGTCTGTCTTCTGTTGGTTTGGATTCTCTGGAGAACCTGATTGACACATGTGACATGGGTTAATTTATAGAATGTGGGGAGACAAGCCCTGCAGAGGCGTCGTGAGAGTCTATCACTTCTATCTTCCTCTCTGTTAGGAAGGGGAGCGCCTCTTGCCTGGGGGTGTTCCTCAGCTGGCTTCCCCAAATGGTGATGTACACTGAGCAGAGCACAGCTGGGTCAGAGCCAGTAGCCTGCAGCCCACATGTAATGTTGGGGGGACTCCTCTCTTTATATGAAGATGTTGGGATCTGAGATGTTGTTATCAAAGCCAGGCTGAGCCTCTCGCCCTTTTTATGGTGCTTAAATCATTGAACTAACAGGTAGGTGGACGCAGCACTTTACATGCTCGTTTGTGTCTTCATCCCCAGATGAGTTGTCCATGGGAATTAAGATCAGGCTGGGTGGTAAGGAGGCAGATACGGGGGTAGGATAATGGGCACCAAAGCACAGTTCAATGGAATGTGTTTTAGTTTCCTGCAGCACAGTGGGGTGACTGTGGTTTTCAATAACCTATTATATATTCTATAACTAACTAGAAGAGTGGAGCTTGAAGATTCCAAACACGAAGTAATGATAAAGGAATGAAAATTTTAGTCACCCTGATTTGATCAGTGCATATCATATATACATATTAAAAAATTAAACTGTGTCCTATAAATATGCACAAGTTTAAAGTATTAATCAAAAAAATGGTTAAGAAGGTAGAAATGGTAAGTAGTCTGATTAGATTATTGCACTCTCTCTATATACATGTGGTGATTGTTACACACTGTGCCCCTTGAATCAGTACAATTAAAACGATGACCTGCTTGAGAGTGTCCCCTTTCCCTTTTCCTATCCTTCAATAACCTCTCAAGGGAGAGAGTGGGTCCTCTCAGGGAGGAAACAGACAGCATGCCTCACCTGCACTCCAGTTTTGTTGGGGGTCTTAGAGAAGTTTCCAGAGAGTCCTGCCCAGGTGTACCTCTTGACTTTTGATGGACAGCAGGATGGCATCAGACTTTCAAGTCCCCACTGCCATGACAACTCTAGGTCACCTTGGCCCCTGCTGACAATTCTAATTGGCTACTTAACCATAAATTCTTACAGAGTTATGGTTAGGAGGAATTATCCTTATCTCCCTGTGGGATCTGGTTTGTGAAAAGGGTCACAAATGTCTCCCCCTTCAGGGTAACTTGGGTTCCTCTTGTTGACATTATTTCAGGCCTGAATTTCTCCTGCAAATAACAGGTAGTTGGCTGAGGAATATGACATATCCTGTTCACTTAGGCCAAGCAGGGCTGCAGGTAAATTGCTTCTTGGAGAAGAAGCATGTGGGGGGTCTGCACAGGGGGCCCACTTTAAAGAATTATTCCCTTAGCCTCCTGTTCCCACCATCCTCATCTGTCTGTCTCTATCAGGATGAACCAGATTCCTGCTTCTGTTGATAGAGGGGTTTGTGCAGGCTATGGGCTTTACCAATTTCCTTCCGGGTTCATGTCTCACAAATTTGAAAAATAAAATCCACAGACAATAATGGAAGGCAAGAATAAACAGAGTAGGATTCATTTGAGTGAGAAGAGAAGAGATAGAACTCCCACAATGCAGGAGGGGAACTGAGAGCAGGAAAACCCTTTTGGTGTGCCAGACTAGGGCTTCTATGTTTTTGGTATGAGCATTGACCAAAATCTATGTTAAACAGGCATCGAAGAAGTACCAAAGCCGTTGGCCACGTCCTTCAGCCTTTGAGCTTTAATCCTCCTGTAACTCCCATCAGGATCAGTGCCACCTTCCATTTTGCCCCCAACCTGGGACAAAGGAGTTGGAAAGTTTCCACTTGGCAAGTCTCATGGTCTTTACATTTGAAAAAGGCCTCATGGGGCCATTCATGGTTCTAAAGATTACTCCTGGTGTGGTCTTTACAAGACCTTAATTTGGGCCCTGTACCCTAATTGCCTGACCATTGACCATTCTTTTATTTTAAATTATTTTTATATTTTTACAGACTGCTTTTCGATTCATTGTACACAAATGGGGAACATCTTTTCATTTCTATGGTTGTGCATGATGTAGATTCACACCATTTGCGTAATCATACGTGTACTTAGGATAATGATGTCTGTCTCATTCCACCATTTTTCACACCCCCACCCTCTCATTTCCCTCTATGTAATCTAAAGTTCTTATTCAATAGTTGTTACCAAAACGGCATGGTATTGGCACCAAAACAGACATGAAGAGCAATGGTATTGAAGAGAAGAAATAGACAAACCCCATAGAGTCATCTGATACTCCACAAAGGTGCCACAAACATACATTGGAGAGAAACAGCTGCCCCCCATAGTTTATATGGGTGCATCGTAGCTGTACATGGTGGTGGAATTTGTTGTTACAGATGCATGCATGCACACAGTTTAACAACAGAATTTGGCCAATATCATTCTCCTTTATTTCCCCTTTCCCTTCCCTCCTCCCGCCCCTTGGTCCCTTCCCTCTGCTCTACTGTTCTCCCTCCAGTTTTCATGAGAACCCCCACCCTGTCCTTTCATTTCCTTTTTCCTCTCTAGCTTCCACATATGAGAAAATAAGTAACCCTTGACTTTCTTGAATTTGGCTTAACAAAATGGTCCCATTCATTTTCCTGCAAGTGACCTAATGTCATCTGAGAAGACAGGCTTTTTAACAAATGGTGCTGGAAAAATAGATGTCCATATGTAGAAGAATGAAACTTCACCTCTTTCACCTTGCAAAAAATTTAACTTGAGGTAGAGAGAAGACCTAAGAATTGGACCACAAACTTTGCAACTGCTAGAGGAAAACACAGGTTCAACACTCCAGCATGTTGGCACAGGCACTGACTTCCTCCACAAAACCCCTGAAGCACAAGAAATATAACCAAGAATCGATAAGTGGGAAAGCATCAAATTTCAAATCATTTGCACAGCAAAGGAAACAGAGTTTGAAGAGAGAGTCTACAGAATGGGAGGAGATCTTTGCCACCTGCTACTCAGACAGGGGATTAATATCCACAATATATAAAGGACTCAAAAAACTTAACATCAAAACTCCCATAAAACCAAATTAATAAATGGGCAAAAGAACTAAATAGATGTTTCTCAAAAAAAAAAAAAAAGAAAGAAAGAGAAATACCCAACAAATATTAAAAAAAATGTTCAACATCCCCACCAATCAGGGAAATGTAAATCAAAACTATAATGAGGTTTCATCTCACTCCAATCAGAATGATAAATATAAATAATATAAAAAAATATTTAAAAATATAAAGAACATAAAAAATAGTAAATGCTGGCAGGGTTGTGGGAAAAATGATACACTTATATGTTGTTGGAGGGATTGCAAATGAGTTTACCCACTCTGGAAAGAAGTATGGAGATTCCTCAGAAAACTGGGATCCACCACATGATCCAGCTATCCCACTCCTTAGTATAGATCTCAAGATCTGAAACCACTATAGCACAATGACAAGGCCACATCAATGTTCACAGCAGCACAATTCACCATGGCCAAGCTATGGAGCCAGCCTGGATGCCTATCAAAGGATGAATGGACAAAGAAAATGTGGCATTTCACACAGTGGAGATTTACTCAGCCATAAAGAAGAATGAAATAATGGCACTAGCTTATAAATGGATGAACTGGAGAACAGCATGCTAAGTGAAATAAGTGAGATGCTTCTGGAAGTTTTTCTCTCACATGAAGAAACTCAAGCAACATAAGGGAAAACAAGGAGGAAGGGAATCCCTCCAAAATGGAAGGGAGATCAGTGGAGGAGAGGAACAGGTTTGGGGTAGGGAGAGAGACAGGAAAAGGGAGGAATGGTGGGAAAAATTGAACAAATTATGCTATGTACATATGTGAATATACCACTGTCAATTTCAATTTCTGCATATCTATAAATACTAATTATAAACAACCCATAAACAAATAAAAGACCAGTAGTAGAGAAGGGGAACATGTGAGGGAGGAGGGCAGGGAAAGATGAAGCCCTGGTGACTGACAGAGTGAATTATATTCCATGCTCATATGACTCTGCCAAAGTGAACCCCAATATCATGCATAACTATAATGCACTAATAATGGCAGAACACATTGTTTTATATGACAAAAATTGGGCTTTATCAAAATTGTGCAAGTTTTCTCCTCAAACGACTCAATGCATAGAATGGAAAAGGAAGCCATTGACTGGGAAATGACACTCACATGTGCACAAATCTGATAAGGAATTTACCTCCTCCTAGAAATTGAAAAGAAGAAAAATGCCAAATGCGCAAAAGACTTGAAGACCACCTTCAAAAAATATTTGGAAATGGTGACTAAACACATTAAGCAAGCATCTGCATTGGAGTCCACCAAGAAGGGCCCTGTCCATTACCCTCGGTCACATTTTGCCCAGACTCAGGGTCAGTGTCACCATAAGGTCAAAGGCTACACAGAAGTGTTGTCAGGACCCTCCTCATGATCCTGTCCCTCAGGGTGAAGATAAAGGAGGTCACCATGGGAGTGACCAGGGAGTACAGGATTGGGCAAACACCCCTGTCCAGGAGGTGTGTGTGCAGATGGAGCTGAACTGACCCCCAGGGAGAAAACTGAGAGGTGAGAACTTCAGGTGTATTTCCCTCCTGCTGTTGCAATCTGCAGGACAGAAGCCACACTTTTAGAATAAGAGGAAAGGGATCCCAGCAAGAGGAAAAAAGTCCTTGACACCTGTCACCATGTGTAGCAAGATGTTACTGTTGAAGGAATCATAACAGGAAAGCTGAACACCTGAGCAGTACAGAGAAGTAGCGCAGGATTTGGAAATCCTGTGTGTGGAGTCTGTGCAGGAAGAAAGCTGTAACCCAGTCAGACTCTCAGGAAGGGCTCACTGCACGCTGATGAGCAGGTCAGGCATAGAGTCTGGGGATCATGAGGACAGTGCAGTGCAGGGAGTGGCAGATGGCTACCAAGTGGCAGATGGCTACCAGTGCAGTGCAGGGAGTGGCAGATGGCTACTGACCATGACAGTAGGAACTCACTTGTCCAGGACCTCAAAACTGAAAACACACACTCGGGTGATATAGGACACCTAGGTAATGAACTTTCTGTGCCTCTGGATGTTCACCAGTATCTTTGGGAACATGATGGAAGCGAAATAGATGTCAGTAAGATTGAAACAGGAAGAAAGAGAAAATCTGAAAAGAAAATCTGAATGGTCTGCTAAGGAGTGAGGAGAATGGGTCAGTAATAAGATGCCTCCCCTCTGAGAAAAGCCCAGGTCCCAACAGTGTCACTTCTGAATTCTCACAAATATTTGAGGTGCGAATACAAGCCTTTTCAAACTTTTCCAAAAATAAATCAAAGACCCAACTCCAGTCTATAAGGTCAACATTACCCTCACATCAAAACCAGACAAGGACCCAGAAAACTACTGGGCAATATCCCTGATGAAGATAGATTCAAAAGTCCTCAATAAAAATACCAGCAAACCAAACCCACCAGTATGTCAAATAGAGTCTATAGCACAATCAAGGGAAATGTATCACAGGAATACAAGGATGGTTCAACACATCAGATCAATAAATGTGGAGCCTCCTGTCAACAGAAGGAAGGGCAAAAACTATCCAGTCAGTTTGATAGATTCAGAAGGGACATAAAATTCAACATCCCTTTATAGTAAAATGCAACAAATTAGGTAAGAAGAAAGATTCCTCAACAATGAAGACTACAATGACAAACCTGCAGGTAACATCATACTGAAAGGGGGAAGGATGGAAGCTTTACCTCTAACATCTGGATTAAGAAAAGGGGCCCACTCATTCCTATTCACCATAATACTGGAAGTTGAGGCAAAAGCAAGTAGACCAGAGAAATAATAAGGGAATCCAAACTGGAAAAGGAGAAATCAAATTCCCCTTTACACATGACATGATATGTCAAAGATTATTTTTAAGTTGGCCTATTTTATACACATTTGTAGGTACTGTGATAATACAAAATGTGTATACCATGATCAATGATCAAATCAGGGTGATGAGCATCCCATCTCCTTAAACATTTCTCATTTTTGTGTGTGGAGCCCAGATGTTTATTGATCATCTATTATTTTCCAGGCACCTGGTCCTTGTCCTTGTGGCCTTTCCATTCTGTTAATGGACTGAATATTTGTCTCATCTAAAGTTCACTTGTTGAGATGCCAATTTCCTTGGACCCAGTGGGCAGATCACTTAACCCTTCAAAGTCCCCTACTTGTGAATGTGCAATGAGGATCCTAATAGTGAAGATCACAAAAAAGAACTTTTTTGGAAAGGAAAATTAAATTTTTTACTATTTGCAGACAATATGATCATATACATAGAAAACTCTAAAGATTTCTTCAACCGTTAGAAATGATGAATTCTGCAAAGTCACAGAATACAAAATCAATATACAAAAAACAGTGGCATTTCTATACAACTAACCAAAAGAGAAAGTAACAAAACAATCCCACTTACATTTGCAACAAAAACCAAGTAAATGAAATACTTATAAATTCACCAAATTAATTATGCAATGAAAATTAGTAAACATTGGCAAAGGAAATTAAAGAATTTGCAGACAAATGGAAAGACATTTGGTATTTATCAATTGGAATGATTAATATTATTAGGGATGCCCAGAGTAGCCAAAGTGATCTCTACACTTAATATAATCCCTATATTCTTTCTTTTCATTTTTAATTTTATTTATTTAAATAATTATTCATTCTTAAAGGTTTTCTTTTGGTGTTAGGAATTGAGACCAGAAGCACTTTACCATTGAGTTAAATCCCATTTTATTTTATTTTACAATTTTGAGACAGAGTCTAAGTTGCTGAGGGTATTATAAAATTCTTTAGGACTGCCCTTCAACTTACAATTCTCCTTCCTCATCCTGGCTGGTCTCTGGGATATATGTGTGTTGCTGGCATCCCTCTTAAAATTCAAATACATTCTTTTAAATGTTCTTAAGTGTTCTTTTAAGTGTTTATTTGTTCTTTTTAGTTATACATAACTGTAGAATGTATTTTGATGTATTATACACATATGCAATATAATTCCCATTCTTGTGATTGTACATGATGTGGAGTTACACTGATTATATATTAATATTGAACATAGGAAAGTTATGTCCAATTCAAGAATGGACTTTAATTTAAAAATTGATCATAATTCTTATGAATTGCTAATCACAGGGCAGCATGCATAAAAATATAACTTTATGTCTGAATTATCAAATGTTCTATAAATACATGGTTACATGACAGCTCTTAACTTGGTCATAAACATGGTATTTTCAATTGTTTTAGAGTATTTTGAATCCAAGTAATGTATTAGTCTCAGCTTTCTATCAAGGGATCACAGTTCATGCCCTAGTTGAAGAGAGAAATAGTAAATTTTCTGGAGATATCAAGGACTGTGTCACAAACACAAGCCAGGCTTTGGGGGCTCATGGGACAAGACAGTCTTGTCCCTTCAGACTTTGGAGAAAACTTTAGGTGTGGTCTTGGATAACGCGTTAGGAGGTTAGATCTCTGGAAGGCAGAATATTTCACGAGAAAGAAAAATAAAGACTCTTCCCCTGACATTTACCCTGGTATATATTGGGAAGAGAGAGTCTGTAAGAAAAATTGCTTTTGGTGTAGAGCAACATCCTACAGAGAAATGATGTGCTTGGTGTTGGAAATGTGCCTAATGAGCAGAAGCCCTGAGCTGTATAAACATCTCTCCTGCCCTTGTTCTCCAGCCTGTGCAGCCTTGGACTGGCTGGAGGTTTACTCTGGACTCCTACATCGGGTTTGGGTGCTGATGCTTGAGCCCTTCCTGCTGTCTTGCCTGGAACAGTTTCAGTCCTCATCATCAACCATTCAGGGGGGAATTTGGACTTTCATGTGTAGACCTCCCATCCAGAAACCCATCCAGGTGAGTCTGAGAGCCCAGCAGGGGCTGCAGGAAGGCGTTGGAGAGGCTGGAAGCCAAGAATGTGTACCTAAGTTCATCGAGAGCCCACCCAGCCCCACCCAGAGCTGAGAGGTCGCTGTGGTAGTTGATGAAGTATTTGATTAACTCATTGGAATCTATGTTTACCATGGTGGAAGGAGGAGTGAGCAGTGAGCTCAGCAGTGCCAGGTCCTTGTTGACAATGACATGGTGGCAAAGGCAGCCCCGTCAGAAGAGGGCGGGGAGGCTCCCTCTGGTTTCAGTGTAAGTGGAGCATGTGTCCCAGGACCTCGGCAATTAATTAGGTGGAAAAGAGGGGGATGCATTGCCGTGGAGGGATGGAGAGTGAAGGGAGGGCACTTCTTATATCTGAGGTGGAGCAGCATTTGATCGACTTGTTATTTTCAAATACCCATTTTCTATGGTTATCAGCATTTCAATGGAATTTTTCAGATTAATATTTCTCTTTTGACTTTTGGAGGGATGTGTTTGGCCATAAAAAGTTTTTAAAATTTCATTTAGTGAAACATGTCTATCTTAACACTTCTGGATTTTTTTGCCTTCAGATAATTTTGTCTCCCCATGAACTTATATAACACTTTCTTGATGTCCTTCTAACATATATTGTTTACTTTCATATTGAAGTCTTAATTCCTCTTAATTTTAGTAGATGTGTAAACTAGGGTACTGCCTTATTTCTTCCAAGTAGATAGGCAATTATGCCAGTTTTTATTTAACTATCGAGGATTTCCAACAACATAGAAATATGATTTTGTCATATTTTCTGCATCAAGGGTGAGGCAGAATTCCCTATTCATTCAACAAATGGTAACTTAGTACCTGCTGTGTGCCACAGCATTTGAGGAACATTCTCATTATATCTTTTACATCTAATCCTTGCCCATTTAATTATGAAATTTATTGGTGTTACATATCTTCATTCACTTAGTGTCTGATGCTCCTTTCAATTTTTAAATAAAGTTGTTCTGTAACCCCTCAGTTTAACCTGGTTCTGTCCCCTGCTGTCCTTGGTTTATTTCACGACTTCTGCTTTTCTGTGTCTTTGTTCTATACCATGAACACATGCTCGCATCCTGCTGTGAACACAGACATGTGACCAAATCTGGTGCAGTCTGCTCATGTGGTATTGAACCACAATATGGACACAGTATGAGGGAAGAACTATGTGCCTGATGTAATGCCCTTGGGGCTAAGTCTTAAGCAGGATGTTTTTCAATGGAAAAAGAATAGAAATTTTACGTGTGTAAGATTTTATAGAATATGGTCTTAAAAGGACATTGAATGTTAGATGAAGACCACAACCAGAGCTAGATGTGCTCCTTGGTTTTATCCTAGGAATTCAAACTGAAAGACTGTGAATAAAACAAAAAATACACCACACAAGAAAGTCAAGAAAGGGACCGGTTTCATCTGCTACTGTGCACATAAAACCCAACTGTATATTTTCTTGGTGGGTCTGGCTTATTTCACAGAATGACAAATCTAGTTGGTTTTCGCTGTGGAATCTAAAAATATTGATCTAGGAGTAGAGAGTAGAAGAGTAGTTTCCAACATGCGGGGGGTAAGGGGCCCACGGAGGGGGCAGAGTTGATCAATGGATACCAAGTTACAGTTAGATATGTGGAGGAAATGTTGGTATTCCATCGCCAGAAGTATTTCCAAGTTCCTATAAGGGAGGGTTTTCAGTAATCTTAGCACAAGGAAATTATCAATACTTGAGCTATTTATGGATATGGACACCCTGATTCATTCATTATACAATGTATACAGGTATTGAAACCCCACATTCTATATGTCAAATATGTACTATTACTGTGTCCATAAAAAATGAAGTCAAACATGAAACTCCAGTAAGTCAAAACAGTATTGAATGGCACAGGAACGCTTCATATCAATATGTACAATTTTTGTTGTGCTTTATGTATTTTCTTTTATTATTTTTTTCTTATCTTTGCCCTTGGTTTTTAAAATATTTTTGCTTATCCTGTGGTGTAGGTGTCATGGTACCAAAAAGATGATAACACTTGCCTTTTGAGACATCTGTTGATCATTTGCTTTCTTATTTGGTTTCTAGTCCTCAAGAAAACACGACTGGGCTTCAAATGTTGTCAGAAACTGTTCATTTTTTTCATTCCCACCAGCTCTGGGGTACCACCTGAGGTTCCATGCCTTCTTCCCACCTAGGGCAACTTAACATCTAAGTTTATTGAGCAGGTTTATATATTCCTTCCCTTCTCTTTCTCTCCTCCTCTTTCTTTCATTTGCAGTGCTGAGGATTGAACCCAGGGACCCTTGCAGGCCAGGCAAGTGCTCTGCCACTGAGCCACAACCCCAGCCCCTGTTGTTTTATATTTCTTTAAGCACAGGGTGCAGAATGGCCATAGTGAAAGGAAGCTCCAAGTTTTCATGTGTACCAAATATTCACAAACTGGAATTTCTGGGTACCACTTGTCTATCTATTTGAAGAAAGATAATTTGGTCTCAAAAGCTTGTCTGGTGTCCATTGCTTTCTAATAGAGTGTCTGGATGTGGGAATGGTATTAACATGGCCCCAGGAGACTCCGGCACAGGGCTTACCTTTAAGTGGTGTGTGTGTTTGTGTGTCTGTGTCTTTAGAGGCTGGAGGAGGACAAACAGAAAGGGGACCTGGGCTCAACATAGTCTAAAAGGTTACTCAAAGTGCAGAGCCCAGGTCATAAGGTGACGGAGGAAATGACAAAGGTGGCTTTCCACTCTCAAGTCGACTTGGTGGACAACTTAAAATGCAAATGCTGTGATATATGCACAGCACCGGGACCACTTGGATCTTCTGATACCCACTCACGTCCCTCTCCCTCCTGCTAATCCTGCATGTCACATGGGACCCTGTTGACTTTGAACATCTGAACAAGTACCTTACTCAGGGCCTTTGCCCTGGCTGTTCACTGCTGCACACTTCTGCAGATATTTTCTGGCTCCCTCCTTCTCTGCCTGGGCGTCTCTGGGCAAGTGTCACCTATCTGCTTGTCTTAGCCAAGCACGCAAGACAAAGTAGCTCCCTCTCTACTTTCTCCCTCATAGATGCTTTATTCCCTTCCAACTTATGGCACATCACATGATTAGTTTCCTACCTCCTTATATTTGCTCGTACTATTTCTCCCTCATTAGACTTAGGAACCTTGGACTTTTAAAATTGTTGTTTGTTTTTTTCAGTTTTACTCTGCCATGACTTGGACAGTGCCTGGAACACGGTCACCATTAGATTGTGTTCCTCAAATGCATGAAAAAAATTTCAAACTTTTGAATAGATAAACTTCTGGGGAAAAGCTAAAATTGATACTGGAATTCTAAATCATAGGTGACAAGGGAATCCCCCGAGGGGAACAGATTCAAACACAAAACACAGAAATTTGTGTCCTGACTGTGGAACATGAATGATAGCCTTTATGTCATGGTATTGTTACATTATCACATCATGTCTCTTTTCTCTCTCTCTCTCTCTCTCTTTTTAGTTACATCAACTCTATGGGTCCAGAAAATGAGACACAAATTTCAGAATTCCTTCTGCTGGGACTTTCAGAGGACCCAGAACTGCAGCCCCTCATCTTTGGGCTTTTCCTCTCCATGTACCTGGTCACTGTCCTGGGGAACCTGCTCATCATCCTGGCCACCATCTCAGACTCCCACCTGCACACGCCCATGTACTTCTTCCTCTCCAACCTGTCCTTTGTGGACATCTGCTTCACCTCCAACACCATCCCAAAGATGCTGATGAACATCCAGACACAGAGCAAGGCCATTACCTATGCAGGCTGCATCACCCAGATGCAGTTTTCCATACTCTTTGCAGGGCTGGACATTTTTCTTCTGACTGTGATGGCCTATGACCGCTTTGTGGCCATCTGCCATCCTCTGCACTACATGGTCATCATGAACTCCCAGCGATGTGGGTTGTTGGTTCTGGTGTCCTGGATCATGAGTGCTCTTCATTCGCTGTTACAAGTTTTAATGGTGTTGCAGCTCTCGTTCTGCACTGATGTGGAAATCCCCCACTTTTTCTGTGAGCTTAATCACCTGGTCCACCTTGCCTGCTCTGACACCTTTGTCAATGAGGTGGTGATGTATGTTGTTGCGGTCTTGCTGGCTGGTGGTCCCCTCGCTGGCCTTCTTTACTCGTACTCCAAGATTGTTTCCTCCATCCGTGCAATCTCTTCAGCTCAGGGCAGGTATAAAGCCTTCTCCACCTGTGCTTCTCACCTCTCTGTGGTCTCCTTATTTTATTTTACGAGCCTAGGTGTGTATCTCAGTTCTGCTGTGACCCAGAACTCACGCTCTACTGCAACAGCCTCAGTGATGTACAGCGTGGTCACCCCCATGCTGAACCCCTTCATCTACAGTCTGAGGAATAAGAACCTCAAGAGTGCTCTGAGGAGACTCTGTGAGAGAGAATATATGAAATCATCAGTTGTGCTGAGACTGAAGATGTGCCCATAATTACAGGGCTCAGAGCCTCAGAGCCAGAACCTGAGTCCTCATCAGCAGGTGGAAGCAGAACTTGCTCCTTGTGTTCTATTCCTAAGTTTCAGTTTGTCCATACAATTCAGTTCCATGTTTCTTTACTGCAGTCTCCACTCTCTGACATCCAGTCCTCTCCACTGTGATATTTTCTAACTTTCCCCAGTAATTGCCATCTGTGTATCAGAAATACTTAGATATTCCTAATTAACCTAAAGGATGTATTTTTAAGAATAATTTCATCTTAAATGACACAAATCACACCAAATGATTTTCCTTATGTTTGAATAAAAATGAAAATAAGCTTTGATCCTATGGAAAAAATCCCACACTTGACAACCCGGGTTGTGTTACCCAGCTGGCCATGTGTGGCGTGCTCAGTGTGGGGAGCTGCCTCTGTTCACCACAGTGTCCACAGTGCCTGCTGCACTCAGGGGAACCAGGCCCCTGGACATTGGCTCAGCATTTCCCCAGTAGCTGATTTATACTCTAGATAGCATTACTACATGAGGGCAAGGTAGAATAGCAAACAGATGGGTGGTCCTTGGGGGTTGGGCAAGGGGAGGGAGGTGGTGGATGTGGCTGTAGAAGGGAAACATGGTATCCTTGATGGAAGTGTTTTATTTATTTTTGTGCTTGACTAGCCATTTCAGTTGCCATGTTATTGTGTGTCTGTCTGCACAGTGTGCATTATTTGCATGCAGCTTCTGTTACCCACCCTCCACCCACTCTTCCAAACTTTCAACAATAGCTACTCTGGTTTTGAGGACCCTGTTTATTTCTTACTTCAGCACACCCGGGGAAACATGCAGCACTTGTCTCCCTCTGTTGGACTTCTGTCACCTGCTCACTGTGCACCAAGCCCATGCATGTTGCTACCATGAAGGATTTTATTCTTTTTAAATTGGTAACAGGCATTGAACCCAGGGATGCTAACCACTGAGCCACACCCCAGCCCTATGTTGTATTTTATTTAGAGACATGGTCTCTGAGTTGCTTAGGGCCGGGTTTAAACTCACGATCCTCCTGTCTCAGTAGCAGTGCTGAGCTGCTGGGATGACAGGCGTACGCCACAGTGCCTGTCAGGATTTCACTCTTTTTGTGGCGGAACAATACCACCTGTGTATATTTGCCACATTTTCTTTTTCATGAAGGAAAGGTGATACACTTAGGCTGATTCTGGGCCTTTGTTATTCTGCATATTTGAGACTTACATCATGTTCTGGGATGTATATAGGTAGTATGTGGTTGCTGCGATTAGGCTGATTTCCAAAACACACTACAAATCACATATTTCCACCAGTTATTCATTTGCTTTTATTACATTAACAATGTTTTTGACATGAACTTTAAATAAAAGTTTATGTAAAAAAATTATCATTGCACCAATTTATGGGATATGGTATGATATTATATATTTGTGGGTGTGGTTTTTAAAAAAATTAGCTTAATTAGAAATTAGTCAATTTATGCTATGTACATGTATAAATATATCATGAAGATTCCACTTTTATGTATATCTATAATGCAGTAATGAAAAAAGCAATAAAGAGAAGGAAGACCAACAGAGTAGAGGAAAGAGGACAAGGGAGGAGAAGAGGGAATGTGGAAGTACTGGGGATTGAGGTAGAACAAATTATATTCCATGAGTGTACAAATATGTCAAAGTGAACACCACGGTTATGTATGACTATAATGCACTGATCAGGCAGTTCACAAATGAAATTGCTATTCTATGAGCGATATCCACTTACATAGGGACAACCATCTTCCACAATCCTTGGTTATATTTAAAGTAAGAAGTTATCTTTTGTTTAATAATACAACATATATTATGAGAGTTTATTTTTTGTTTTTACTTTTCAGACAACATTGTAATTTCTGGATCAAGAATTCATGACTGAGAATCTTTCTTTCTATTAATTTTTTAAATTTGTTCTAATGAGTTTTACATGACAGTAGAATGCATTTAGGCAGCTTGATAAACCATACAGAAATGACAGTATAATTTCTTATTTGTCTGCAACTTAAAATTTTTATGTGACTCCTTTCCCTGGCCCCACCCTGAGTATCACTTTATTTCTATCAGTTAAACATACCACACAGAGCAATCCTTGAATGAGATGCCAGGACAAGGGAGGTGTGTGCAATGTTGGAATTGAAACCCAGATAAAAGTGAGTCCTCTGAGGGGCTGCTTGCAGTCTAGTCCAAGTTGATTCAAGTCTTGAAAAATTCTATGCAGTGAAGGACTCCTCCACAATCAAGTTGAAATTCAAATGCCATCACTGTGACATTCTTGAGAGGTGGTGCTTGAAGAGGGGTTAATGGATTCATGCCATTACCCTGGGAGCGAGTCCTGCGTCCTATTGGAAGTCCTTTCTGATGCGGAGGCCAAAGAGACTTATCGTTTCCAAGTTGTCTTTCCATACGGACTTCACTTGGGGATATGTATTTGCCAATCAGTTTCTTTGGGCAGAGATTGTGGTGCAGGACTGTGGGCACCAAGCTGAGGTAAGAAAACAGACCTCTAACCGGAGAAGAAAAGCCGATGCTCAGTCTTGAAGCACACTGGTCTGTCAGAATGCACATCAGCAGGAAGAGCCGTTGAGATGCTGATGCCCCTGTGCATAGCTGTGGTCCTCGGGTTTCTGCTGGTGGCAAAGTTACAAATGAGCTTGGTTGTCAAGTGTGGTTTTCTCATAGGATGAGTTCAACACATGACCTGTTGGGAGGAAATCCTAAGTCTTGGCTAGCAGCAGTGAACATCTCAAGTGTGTAAAAGGAAAACCTTTCGCACATTCATGCCCATCAGGAAAACTGTGGAGGGAGCCTTCAGCTCTGGCCACTTAGGAAAGTAAACAACTGCCCCCAAATTGACCTAGTGTTACCAAGGGAACCTGTATAGGGGCCTGGTGATCTGATCCCCCGTGGTACATTGTGATTGGGCAAAAAGTCTATAAAATATATGGTTAGGCCGGCAATAACGAGTTTGCAGGCTGCTCGCCACAAGCCTGCTTTCAACCCAATCCTAGAGTCTGGGGGTCTTGACTCCGGGACCTTACCTGAACCTGAGATAGCCTGGCACTCCTACAATGACCGTGTTTTTTGCTAACAACAACAAAAAAGTAACAATGTGATTTATGTCATTTGAGAACAATGTTCTTAAGAACTACTCACCCACAAATGAAATATATCTCAGTGGTGCCATGAGATAAATGGGAATTTCCAATGTTTCTGATCCAAGATTGAAAGCACCTTTGAGGAAGTATGCAAAGGATAGAGGGGAACACTCTTCACATGACAGAGAGGGCATAAAACTGAGCAAGGAGAGTTACATAACAATTTTTTCCCCTTTGGTACTAGGGATTGTACCCAGGGAATTCAACCAGTGAGCCACATCTCCAACCCTTTTTATATTTAACTTAGAGACAGGGTCTCACTAAGCTGCTCAGAGCCTTGAAAAGTTGCTGAGTTTGGCTTTGAACTTGGGATCCTCCTGCCTCAGCCTCTTGAAATGCTGGAATTACAGATGTGCACCACTGTGCCTGGCTTGTTACATAACTTTTAAGAGAAGTTGAAAAAGAAATATAACTCTGGTGATCAGATCACCATCTGATCAAAATAGTGTAATTTCCTCCTGTGAGACTTTGAAACAAGTGATCAACATCACTGTTAAGACTCAGGAGAATGAGGGCTTTCACGGTTTCCCCCAAAGAGTCTTCTCAGAGCGCTCTTGATGTCCTTATTCCTCAGACTGTAGATGAAGGGGTTTAGCATGGGGTGACCACAGTGTACATCACAGAGGCTGTTGAAATTGACTGTGAATTTTGGGTCACAATAGAACTAAAATACTCCAAGGAGGGTGCAATAAAATAAGGAGACCACAGAGAGGTGAGATGCACAGGTGGAGAAGGCTTTGTACTTGCCCTGAGC